>NW_009206167.1:0-63150 GCF_000690835.1 Fulmarus glacialis | reverse complement strand
GGAGAGGCAGCGGAGAGTGCCGCTAAATGAATGTGCCCGGGCTGCTCCCTCTCCGCTCCTCCTCTCCCCGAAGGTGAGACGAAGGAAGGAAGGGGCTGTAGGCGCGTGGGGGATGGCGGGATGTAAGCCTGGGAATGCTGTTCTGCAGGAAAAGCAGAGTATGGAGCAGGGACAGCCTTTGTCACTCAGCCCTTTTCCTTTCGTGTCAGCCTGTCATCCCGTTGTGTGGGAACACAATGCTAGAGGAATGTGCACAGGCCCCGCCGCCATGGATCGCTTGTGCTTTTTCTCCTCTGGCTTTTCTCTGGCTTTTTTGGGGCAAAGAATTTTTAATTTAGGAAAATTCATACAAATGTTAAGATTCCAGTGGTATCTCCTAGACAAGAAAGGAGAAAATATCTAGTCCACATATAAGAAAGTTCGTGCTTTCAAAAGAAAAGATTGCCTTTTGTCTCTCAACACAGGCAAAAGCAAGAGCCCACTTTAGGAGCTGCTTGATAAACCTTTTGTCCTGTCTTACCTCCCACTCCTCTGTCATCCCCAAAATCAGAGAGAAACATCCAAGCTGGAAACCTTTTAACTTATGTAGTTGAAACCTGCTGAAGTCAAAACCAAGTAGAAGTAGTTTCTTGTAGAGAGCAATGTCAGAAAACTTCAATGATAGGTGACTATGTCTTTCCCTTGCTGAAAGATCTAGCAACAAGTGACCAATTCTCTTAAAGACTTAAACCTATTATTTGAATCCGTGAGGAAAAAGTTGAGAGAAGGATAAATAGAGAAGCTAGAGGAAAATCAGCAGTTGTTAGGGTTAAAGTACAGATCACTTGAGGGGATTGTAACTACTTGGCCTCTAAGTGAAATTTAAAGGGATTTCCAAGGCAGTGTCCCAGTCTTATATTTGCCCATTACGTGTAAGCTCAATAGACTGTGAAGAAAGGAAGCAGAGAGGCTGCCCAACTGCTTTTTCTATCGGAACAGCAACAGTGGTGATAAAAGATCAGTAGAGCTTTGGGTGGAAACATGGAATTTATGAAACTAGAGGAATTTCAAACCTCAAGTGAAGTGAATGATTTTTGTCAAATATGCCAGTGCAAGAAGAGGTAGGGCTTGATCAGGCAATGTGCAGCTCAAGAATGAGGAAATGGCCAGGCCACTTCTTGGCTGCTACTCAATACTCAGAGGACCAGAAGGTAGACAGCTACTCTGAGTTAAGTCAGCCTTCAGACAAACGTGAAATCCAATTTCCAACATTCTGCAAACGCACAGCTCTGGGGGTTCACTCTGGCCTGTCCTTTCATATTTATATCCCTGTAGTTGAATAGTTTAGAGCCATAGAAAAGGCTCAGTGTAGAGCCGTAAGAAGAGGCTCAGTTTCACAGGTAGACTTTTCCTGAAAATTAACAGGGCTTAACAATACTAATAGATAGGTAATTGTGTAGTTACAATGGAATCAGCTAATTAAAGTGATGCCAAATGGGAAATATCCACTGTTCTGTTTTGGCAGGCAACACAGAAAAAATTTCCTGCTGCTTGTATGTATCCCTAAGCCATTTATATCTCTAATTCCAGACCTTTTCTCTGTCTGAGTTAAGGATTAAAATCTCTTACGAAAACAATGTTAACAGGAGAAAAGCAAACAGGAAAGCTTAGTTTTGAGGTGGAAGTTACATTCTGAAATTAGAGTCTGGAAAGTGGTATCCTCCCATCCTGATCGAATTTGATCTTTACAGTTCTTCAGCACATGCTTGTTTATGGCAAAGCCAAAGTTTCTTTTCACCAAACAGTGAAATCGGAAACCAAATTAAAATAAATAAATATTTAATTGCTTTTTATGGTGTTAGCCTTCTAAAACAAGTATGAAGGAGTAAATGGGATTCTGTCCCATCTTCAGACTCAGTATCAAACATTTACTGAATAAGGGCTACACAATTTGTTGAGCATTACTGAAGATGCAAAAAAAAAAAGTAAATTTATCCTATCCTTTTGCTACTTAGAGAATATTTGGGACAAGCATGGTGCCATCCTACTTTAATAAGAAAAACAGAAATGGTTTGGCTGGACAAGAGCTCCGATCTCTGGGCTGCGCATCCTACTCACCCCCACTGGTGTGAAAGATGGAGCAAATACAGAATAGATGAGAAAGCAAAAAAGTAAAGAAATGTATTCAGTAAGTTCAGTCATTTTTGTGAAATGCTGTGTTTTTTATGAAAATGTGGTGTTATGCATTTTTGTTATGCAACAAATCTGAAGTATGATTTTTCTCATCGCTTGTGTGATGGGGAAGGGGAGTGATCACTGTCTGTTTTAACCTGTAGAGTTTTTAGCAGCAAGAACAGTCTGTAGAAATAATAAGATGAAATTTAAAAAAAAAAAAAATCTTTTAGTGGAAGCAGAATGTGTAGGGATAATGTTGAAGAAATACTGGAAATCCATTTTCTCAAACTTTTTAAAGGTAGCCAGACAAGCCATTAGTAAAACTAATGTAAGGCATAATCCTACAATAGCAAAAATGACTGCATGACTTAATGCATCCTTTCCATTTCTGTCTCCCACAATTCTTTTGATAATCTTATCATTGTGTAACCATCACATGCAGCATCACCAGAAGTAATGGTTAGCTATTCTCAGACCACTTTTAAATTATTCACAGCAGCTATGTTTCCATTTCTCTGACTCATTCTTTTAGAAATAACAGGAAGTAGAAAACATGGAAATGGAAGAGTTATGATAATACATTTTTAGAAAAACAGAAAGCTAAAAATTAGCCAATCTATTATTTCTTTTCTCAGCAATGCAAGAAACATTGTCATCTTACTGAACAATGACCCACTGAAGCACTAAAAAAAACCCCAAGACTGGAACTTGCTCAGTGCTGGACAGATCCATAGGTTCTTTTCTGCTACTCTTTTACAGGAAAAAGGAAACAGGTAAAGATGCTTTGCTAGGAAAAAAACAAGACAACTTCTTTTTATTTTATTTTAATACTAATATTAATATTAATCAACATTATGGTTTACAGTAAGAGTAGCCCCAAGAGGACAATCTTGGCAGGCACCTTTTAGTGCATCTTGCACAGGAAGAATGCTTTTAAATGTCACACCCTTCCCGCCCTCCCCAAATACTTCAGTATTACTTTCTGCTTTAAAAAAAAAAAGTTATCAAAAAAAGGATAATCATTTCAATCTATCCTTTTTATCAGAGATTTCCAAGCTATTTACAAAGGTCAGTTTCATTTTCCTTATTTTAGGGAAGAGAAGACTGGGGCACAAAGAGAAAAGTCTTGGCAAAGAGTTCCAGGCAAAGAACAGAATTGGGGTCTGAACCCCAGAAAAACACCAGCTCTCACTACAATCTAGAAACTGGGCAGGTTTAAAAAGAGAACACTGTCCTTATTATTTTTAATCCCTTTTGATAGTAGTATAAAACAAGACTGTGACAAGTAAGTAAGTAAATTGATATTTCTAGAAGGTATAAGAGAGGGAGAAGACAAAAACATGACAAGGGGATGAGGACTTTATAGCTCCTGTCTGCCGCAAGAGTATTCCCTCTGTTGGAAGGACTCCTCTAAAGGTTTTGTAAATTGGCTTCAGGGCGGCTCCCGCTTACAGAAATATAGAAAAATACAGGGAAAAAAGCTTCTAAAAGGATGATCTGGCTCAAGATCTCTATAGTAATAAACTATTGGACAGAATGTCTTACACAATCTTCCAAAAGCAATTCAAAATGACTTGGAAACAAGCCAGCTGGACTGGAAGCTGGCTGAAGAACTGCAAACAAATGGTGATGTTACACAGTAATGTATCAAGTTGTCCGCTCAGACACCAGAAAGAGCAGTGTTCTGTCAGGTCTTATTTAAAGCATTGCTCTGCTCTGGAAAGTGACAAGATAAAATGGCACCTTCTTTCTCAACAAATCTGATCTATATATGTATCCAACCATATCTAATTAGTGACAAAAGTTTATTCCTATTACTTCTGCAGAGCCAAAATAGTTGAGAGTTAATTGAAGGTTAGTGCTGCCAGTATATCATTGAAATAGTTTGGTAGGTTCCAGTCAGTTATAGCTGTACAATCGGGATTACAGAGGTGCCACTAGGGGCTTAATTCAGCAAGCAAGCTCTTTATTACCAGTAGTAATGCTTGAAATTGGAAAAAAAACCCAAACCAACACCTGTCTAACTCACTGAACACAGCCAGAGTTTTCTAGACAGGCAGCCAGATCCCTCTTCTTGAGGGATGAGTACATTCAGTAAAGACTCATCAAGGTGGAACAGCCATGGATCCCTATACTACTACATTTACCAAGAAACTTTTCACAGTGAACTGAAATAGTGAGCTTGTTTGTGATTTAAAAGTGGCAAGCTATGGGAGTTCATCCCCGGGGCTGATGAACAAATGCAAAATGATGACCTAAAAGGAAAGTTAAAAAACCTTGACAAGTTTAATATATAGTAGATAAAATTGGCCTTTAAGCATAATTTCAGAATTTCAGTAATTCTACCCTTGAATCCTCTTAAAATGCTTTTTCAATTTCTTGAAGTCTACATAAGCTGCTTTAACTGGAATTATCTTAAGTGATAAAAAAGAACATACATTGTGATTGGGCGCTGGTTTTCTTAGCCAGAATACTCATGAATGTCTTGGAAACAGTACCAAATTCAGCATGTGGTAGTGATGTATCTTAAAATAAACTAAGCTAAATAATAAAATAGTCTAAGCTAAACACATACAATATACTACAACATTAAAGGTTGTAGCATACCACATGTAATGGATGCCTTGTGGTTCATGAGTAAGCATCAAGTATTGACTGCTCATAATAGAGTCTAGCACAGATTAGGGATGGACAGGAGTCTCAGCAGACTCCAAATGCTAAAATACTGTGAATTTCCAAAGAGTGAACAGCAAACTTCCTTACAAAAGAATGAAATAAAAAAGAGCGAGAAACAAAGAGAAGAAATTAGACAGTGCTTTCAGGTGGATTTTGATATAATGACTAATACATCCTCATTAATAAGCAGAAGACTGAACCACCCAATTCTGGAAGGTATCTCCCACTTTGTATAAAAATACTGTTTCTACCAAATACCCAGGAAACAGCAATGCAGCCTAGATTATTTTTTCCCTCGTGCTGCCACACATATTACTGCAGAAAGTCACATGTAATCCTTTGCAAAATATGCCTGATATAAGGACTTGCTTCATGTTTGCATTTTGAGATGCACATTTACCAGGAGACAGCCTTACAGATAGCTTCTGTCCTATAGCCAAAAGTAAGAGAGCTTGCCATCTATCCTTAATTTGCCCTTACACTCCCTAAATGTGAAACAAACTGTTTCTACAGCAACCAAAGACTAAAACACAAAACCAAAACCAAACATCCCCTACTTACTCATATGAAAACTTAGCAATACAACTGAGTTGTTCCCCATGCCACGGGATGTTTTAATTAAAAAAAGTACTACCACAGTTCATCACGCAAACGAAACTCTGAATACAAACTTCATTGTTTCTTGCAGAAATGAACTGGTGTTAACTTTCACCATTTTTCGTACATTTCAGCACATTCATACTATTCCAAACTTTGGAATTCATTCCATTTTTCATTGTGACCTGCAAAATGAGACTGAGACCTAAAGGCTACTACCATGCTGAATTATAAAAAGAGGCTCAATAACACTATCAGCAGTTTAATTAAAGATATTATTTCTCCCAGCAGACGCTGATTCTCTCACATTCGTACACCAACTCTCAGTACGACCACTGCACACTTTTTAAAAGTTATGCTTCTGCTTAGAAGAGCCATATGGCTGAATTTTGCATTTTAAGTAAAGTGACATGCTTACTTCTATTATTTCAAAATTAGTCCTAAAAATCAAGATCTTCTTTCAGAAATCCAAAAGACACTGTCAACTTACTCTAAAGAACATGAATTTTCTTGATTATAACCGAAGCCCAGTAAACGTCACCTTATTCTCTCACTTTGTTGCTTGTCAGTGCCCATGACAAGAACCACATGGTTTAAAAACAAGTTGTTGTCACTAAAAATCAGTAAATGTGCCTAAACAAACAGATACAATGGGTAATGAAACTGCAATTTTTATAACTACTTGTCAAGTGAATTCACACTTTGGAACACCTCATAGTGATATTTTAAATATCTCTACAAATAGGTACTTCCATTGCCTAATTTTTCTCATTGTTAAGGATTTTTTTCCCTAATGTCTGATTTAAATGTTTCCTTTTATGCAGTAATTTCACGCTATTGCTCCTAATTATGCCATTTTCATCCACTGTCAATAACACAACAGGGATTCTTGCTGCTCAATTATTTGTAGACATTTATGTCCCTATCATAGTCCCCCTTTGACTCCTTTTCTCCTGGCTGTGCATATCAAAGTGTGGTTCTGTCTGCAAAGTGTAAAGTGTATATAATGGGATATGGTATTTATCATCCATCATTTGCCTTTGTGCCAAAATGATACAAAATTTGCATGTCAAAAGCCTTTCTCCCACTCCTCCAACTGCTAGAGCAGCAAACTCAGTCTGGGATCTGAAAGTCAAGCTGTGTTCCTTCTGCTTCATACATCATCTTTCTAATAAAAGTTCTACAGTGAGACCCAGCTGCAGTTCTGCTGATGTTGCATGCAACAAAATATATACCAGCTCATAGTACCATTGGCTCGACAGTCATAACAGAAGTAAAATCTAGATGCCACTCAAGTGATTGTGACTGACTTGAATTAATCACTTGGGACAGAGTGATGTCAGTAGCTTATGCCCAATATCTAGCAGAAGTCTTTCATTTAGATGTAATTTCTGGAGCTTAGCATTGTGTACAAAATATTATCATTCTAGAATATGGAGTACATAATCTTAAAACATTTTCACAGGTTTAAAATAGTGATTCATATTTTGCTATTTTCTATTTACTTGTTTTCCAAAAGTCCTAAACTATCAGTAAGTGTATTTCCTTCTTTAACGTGAACTCTCATTGCGGGATTTAGACAATGTTCTTCTGACATGTGACGGAACAAAAGAAAATGCAAAGCTAATCATGAGTTTTAACTGAGAAACAGCTTGTTTAATTTAATCCATTTGAGAGCTATCCAGAATTAAATCCCACAGTACAGGACACAGGTCCTTGCATAATCTTTCTACCAGGGTGAAAGTTGCCAGCAGCCGTCCACAGCTAGTGTTCAACCCATGGCAAAATGGTATTTCTCTTCTGTAGGTCTTAGGGGCCCTATGTTATCTCCCGAATTTTCCCTTGCAGTCAGTGTATTAAAGAACTAGACCTCCTATCCATTCTGTGAGAAACTGTCCTGGACACACCATTTGGAACATGGTAATTTGTGCAATTGTCTAGTCCATGCTAAATATGTCAGAAGGTAGGTACAGACCATACCCTTCTTGCAGTGAAAACTCCATGTCCTCCTTGACTTCTTGCCAGTCTAAACTTAGATTCACCTTTTCATGGAAGCAAAGAAAAAAAGTCATAACCTTTGTAGAGCCACTACCCTGACAAAAGCTCTCTCTGCAAATAAGTGGGCTTACATTCATGCTGTGCGATGAATTAGAATAGTTTTATGTAACATTGTATGTCCTGCAGGGCATTTTTTGTATGATGTTTATCATGAATTTAAGCATAAGGTGAGCATGTAGGCCTGATGTTGGTAGTGTTATTAGTTAGAGTCACCAGACTTCTCAAAAATAATTGGCTTTGATTAGATTTGTGAAGCTAACTTCACAAATAGAGGAAGTAAGTTATCAAAGGTTTGCTGACTTGATTGGACTATGGCACAGATAGTTTAATGCAGATTTCACAAATTACATTTAGTTCTTAATGAAAAGTGAACGTTGTTTCACTTGAAATTACAGATCAGGTTTGGCTCTCCCCTACCCTACCCACTAATGTCTAGCAATATAGACTAAATACTAAAGTGTGGAAAGGTTTGTGGGGTTTTGTGGGTTTTTTTGTTTTGTTTTTAACTAAGCACCTGACTCCGGATTCTGTTTCTTCCTGTTTCTTTTCCAGAAGACTATAAAGAGTTCAGAATTCCTGAAAGCACCTTTCTATTTCTCTGCCTATCCATATGCAGTATAAAGAGAAGCCAGAACAAGCACAAAGCACAGTGAGTAACAGAAGAAGCTTTTCTTTGGAGTTCTCTTGATACAAATGTTTCTCAGGTGAAAATGAGGTATTGAAACAAGGGAAAATGATAAATTAGGACTGGACTATGTTTCTTTTGTGAGGACAGTATTAAAAAAGAATGCACAAAATTGAGGTAAGCTGAAACACACAATGGAGCAATGACTTAGACTTCTGAAAGCAATAAGCAATTTGATTCAAAACAGAACAATTAATAGACTTTGAATGAGAAGACTAATACTTAAGACTGAAATACCTAAAAAGATTAAGGCAGAAATAGCAACATGTAAAATGAAGAGTCCCTGTGATAGTAACTGAAGTGCTTGTACACTTAAGTTAGTCAGTGCAAAACAGCATCATTAGGCATGCTAGAAATCTGGTCTATCTATTCTTTAAGAACATTGGACATACGATGTCACAATGTACTTCTTTATTACATCACATCATGCTCAGTCTGACAGGTTATTTGAAACAATACTACTATTTTCAAAATGCGAAGTTGGAAACCTTTCCTAAAGCTATCTTCTCAGATTATTGCTTTTTAAATATATTTAATAAAAAAATGTTAGTTAATGGAGACTGTAAATGCACTACTGAGCTACTCTCTATTTGTGGTATTTTAAATTTGATTGAAAACAATTAGCAGATGAGAGAGATGCCTGTGAGCATTCATTAAAATGAGGCTTGTGGATTGTGACTGCTGAATTTCACTGTGCATCTGGAGCTGTTTACACTGATGGCACAGTTTTCCGTCATAATAAAAAAGGGACTGTTCCCTATAAAGGTTATGCTGGCAAAAAATAAAGTGTATTAAATTTTTCCAAAACTTCCCATTGAAAAAGCAGCAGCTTGTTACTCACGGGGAATTTCTATATCGGATGACAATGGCTCATGGACAATTTAATTTGTTGTTTAGTTTAACAGCTTGTAAATCCCTCTCCTATAAATAACATGCAGTTGTAAAAGCTGACTGCTAATGAGATGATTGACCCTAAAGGTCATACTGGCAGAATCCCCCATTGTTTGCTTAAGGATATAATTTTCATTTCATCTAACTGAGCACTGACATTCAAGCATAATGCGATGAGAAATTAAACAAAAATATTGCATTACTGGAAGAAACTATGCTATTGTTTTATCTTTGAGAAAAAAAATTGTTAGCTTGGACTGAAATGCTACCAAGGTAGTCAGCTGATGAATATGTGGCTCTCAAATGGACTGTAGGAAGAAATGAATACACTGAAAAATACCTAGTGAACAAGTACAGTATCAAAAATGAGCATGTTCTGAAGTTGAACGTTGAATTTTATTTTTCATTAAAACCAAGTTCAAATCCAGAACTAATCTCAAAGTGAGGTGAGTGAGGTAGAGAGGTTTTATTAAGGTTTTGCTTGTTTTATATCAGAAATTTTTGTTGCTGCCTGCATTTTTAATATTAAATGGATAGAAGAATCTTAGGCAAGATTTAAACTTAATGCACTAGAGGACAAATAATATGGACAACAGTCCTAACTTAAAAATGGTTAATACAGTAAAAAACTTTAAACTTGCTTAACCCATTCTATGTATCCAATAGTCTGAAAAAAGCAAGAACTAAGTATGAGGCTGCTATGTTACCTTATACTTTCTCAGTATCAACCATAGCAGATGTACTCATATTTCATTCTTTCTCCTGCACTTCGAGTGAAACTCATGCAAAAGAACTCCAAATTAGCCTAACATTGTTTAGCTTCTACCAGCTGTACATCATCTCCAGCATTGCTTGTGTGATTTCAACTATGCACAACTCAACAACTGGAGTTGTGAAAAATCAAATAAGAATACTAACAACATTAACTCTTGGGGCAAAATCAAGATCCCTCTTTGACTTAGATTAGCAATAGGAGCTGTCAAAAATTCTAGACATACAATAATGTGTCATTACAAAATAACTACTTGGAGAAGTCTGGAATTTAACTTATTTGGTCAGACCTGTCATTAGTTGTCATACAGTTTAGTTACTATTTACATATAGGGAATATTTTGGGCTTTTGTGTCAGTGTGCATCTTGAACCATGAATTACTTGGTTAATGTCTAACAGTATACCCAAAAGTGAAATATTTAACAAATACAGGAGAGAACATGCATTACTCGTCTGAGTTAATCCAGTAAGACTAAATAATGTAAATGAAGTGTGCAATACATTATAATTTTCAACACATTAATTAGGGATAATCATGGTGATTACATAACCAACTATCTGATCAAGACACACATGAACGGACCTGTAGTAATACCTCAGATACATCAAATATATTGACAGATATCTCAGTACCTTTGTAAACCTCTGATACCTACTAAGGAAAGCATCTCCACAAGAAATACTGTTAGTATTCATATATTGTTCTTATCAAAACATTAGTTATATAAAAAGCTCAAAATAATACACCAGTATACTGATTTTACACAAGATAACTTTGTGCATTACTCCAGCTTCTGGTTACACATTTAAAAATTCAAGGTACTTTAAAAGGGCAATCTCTGCCATTTAGTTCATAGCAAACGTAATGTATACTAACAAAAAGACTAAAATTAGCACTAATACTCACAAATCAATCTGAAGAAAATTACAGGCTGTATGTAGGTAGATGATACCTCATTTTTATATTTATGCATATTCAAAACTTAATAAGAGCTATGTGCTCTGCATGTCCCATTTACATCTCTAAAGGTTCAACAACAGGGTATTCGGGAATTGCAAGGTCTCCATGGCAATGATGTGGGTTGAGCATCTGTTCCCGCTGAATAAAAAGTGATGACCATATTTTTATTCTACTTGGTATTGGTTATCTTTGAGTATAGTCACAGCTCACCTGTTTATGAGATCTTCACATTCCATCATATTTTCCCATATTCTTAGAGGAGAAGTTGAGAGGCCATATTAATTGATAGGAAAAAAAACAAAGCTTGCTTGCTGGACAGAATAAAGAGTGAGGATTACAACAGTTTTCAAAAAAAGATGTGGTTATACCACTGAGTTTCTAATTAAAAAATAATGAAATACTCAAGTGTCTTTAAGTTTCTTTTTACTTTGGAATCCTGCACTGACAGACAAGCAGTATGAGCAAGAATGAGTCATCTGCTTAATGTCCCATTCTTAAGCCATTTTATTTCCTTCTTTTTTTAAAAAAAATGAAAGCCAGTTATGCTGCTCTGCAGACATCAACCTAATATTCAAGAATTTAGTTTTCAGTGTATATCAGGGCACTTACTACAGCATCACCTGGTTGTACTCTCCCACAAGATCCATGTTCTTTTTAGCCTACAGCACAGACTTGTACCATCTTAGTCAACACAGATTCAAACAACACAATTTTCTAGTGGAGGTAAGCTGTCAAGGAATAATGAGGTAAACATCATTTATCCATTATAGACCCTACTATTTGTCAGTTTAATGAAATGGGGACTTTTTCCAAAGACATCAAAGAAAAGGTAAATTTTGTGATTTAAAAAAATCCCAAAAGAAGTAGTTACATGTTAAGCATCAAACACCCAGCCCCACAAAAAGCATTGCAATACCAATTCCAATTATAGATGCTTCAGGATTTGCCAGATTCCTGTATACTAATACAGTGTTTAGAGATTATCCATGTAGAATCACTCTGTTATTTTGTCTATTGATCAGCAGGAGGGCTGCTGATTTCCACTGGTATGTTCTCCACATTGGCATTTTGTTTAGAAAGTCTGTAGAGATGCCTTGAATAGTCATAAGGCTATTATCTTAAAGGTAATTCCCAGACCCTGTTATCAATTTGCTTCTTAGCTTCCTGGTGTCATGCACAGCCAATATCACTCATTGTTGTCGTTCTGTTTAGGGCATTACAGTTCCCTCTCTGAAGACTGCTGCTTATGATTAGCTATCTAGCACTAGAGCATCCATTGGTGTTTTCTACTAAAAAGGCTAAATTTTTACGCCCCTTCTCAATCGCCAAAAAAGCCACAATCCAAAAACTACATCTTGGTTTTTGCATGAACAGAGGCTTCACTGCGATGTTTTCAACAACCAACATCGGTACAAGAAAGATGTCATGCTGTCCACACAACAAAGCTGAAGCTAAATGACAGGCCCCATCATCCAAGCAACATTTCACATGAGCACTTGATAGATCCAGCCTTTATATACAATTACTTTGCTGATACAAGAGGTAAAATAGTGTTCCTCCCTCCTCTTTTTCCTTCTCCTTAATAAATTTAAAACTTTCTTGTTTAATTCTTTAAAAAAAAAAAAAAAAAGATGACAAGGAGTTGAGGAGTCATGTGGAATGAAACTTGTATTTCGCAGCATAAAACTGCTGAAAAAGGAATTAAATATTTTTTATTTCATTAGAATTTGTCACAGTTGACACTTTCACTGCTGCAGAAACATGGAAACAAGGTTTTGTGGACTTTTGTTTGGGGGAGAAGTAGTAAAGAGTAGCAGGTGAAAGTATCGCAGGCAAACAGACGGGTTTTCACAAAAGGGTAAAATCTGTCACTTCTTTCTCACTGCCATTTGACTTCCAAAAAGCTTTGTGGTTTCTATCAAAAGGCTAAAAAGCTTCAACTTTGAACAAGTTTCTGAAACTTCACTTGTGAATTTTAATGAAACACTGATAGTAGTTTCCATTCCTCTGCTATTGTGAATATACTGTATATGTGCCATTTTTAATTCGCTAGTCAGTTAATTATCTGCATATGTGTTCGGAGTGGTGAACATGGATGATTGCATTTATGCTAGTATAGGAAACAATATATAGTATGTTTGTTTACACTATCTAGGGAACCACAAACTTCTGTGCATTATATTTATGGCAGAGACTCATAATTAACAAAGTGCTGGCAAACAATACTTAAATATCTTCAATAAAGAGCAATTGAAACCTTTACATGACAAGAATTATTTAATGTTACTGCAGAACCCAGAAGAATTAGCAACATACTGTGTAGAACTAATTGTTTAATAGATGTGAGAGATGGCAACAAGAAAGAATTGAGCACTGGATTAGTATGACATATTGGCCTTATGATTCTTTGCAGTACGAAAAATTTACATGAAATTCCAAGTCACCGGAGTTTCCTTTTATCCTCCAAAATGGAAACTAACTCACCTTTAAGTTCTCTGTCCAATGTGTATCTGAAGATGTTCCTAAGTCTTAATCACACCAGCCCCTTCCTAGCAAACATTGTACCTCAGCAGTTTCATATGGCAGTACTTGTACATAGGAGTATATAAACAGAAGTACAATAGAAATTTCACTCGTATCACAACTGTAGGAATATGATTTCCTTGTGTAAGGGCAAGATGGGGGTCATATGCCAGCTTTGTAGGCACATTGACAGTAGGTGACTCATCTAATAGGTTGAGCTTATTTTAGTCACTCCATTCCTACCAGTTGGAGGTGCTGCTTTGGCTTATAAGAACTCAGTGGAAGGGGCAGTTTTAGATGCTGATGTGCAACATAGCTGTGCAAATACTGTGAGCTGTTCGCAGAGCTGTTCTTTACTTTCTTCTGAAGGAAAAGTGTCTACCAGTTAAATCATACTGGCCGTGGTCATTTGGGAGCAAAAGCTGTCCAGCTGTTAGCACTTTTTAGAGTACAAACTGTTAACTGCTTGTTCCCCTCTGGGGAATGCATGATCATTCTTAGGTCAGAGCTTGGATTTCTAGATCAGAATTGAATACTGAGAAACCTAAAAGAACACAATAAAGGCATTTACAGCTCTCATTGTGTATCAATGAGAAAATAAGTGTCTGTGGCTAGAATAATTTTACTTTATTCATAGGCTGGCAACACAGTGAAATACTTTGTCTGAAAGAATTGCACAAAGGATTTTATTGGACTAATCAGAGCCCCTGGTGAACAGACCTAATTACTAAACTGCCATGGAAACATCAGCACGGTTCCAGGTGATTGATAACTTTTGTTATTTCCAAAACACAGAGAACAGGGAGAAGGAAATATTTAGATAACAAATAATGCATAAATATGAAGGGAAATGTCATACCTTTAAAGTATGTTGCTCTTTTATGGAACTACTGTTATCTCATCCTTTTATCCATAATCATCATAAAAAGCAAAACAGAAGTCATTTGCAGACATTCTCTTCAGGCCTACTGTTTTTCCTTAAAACACTGAAAGAAAAAATGCCTAGGACCTCTTATCATATGGGACAAATAAAATGGCAAACAAGATGAAAGCAAAATTGCTAACGGGGATTGTTACATAGATGTTACCAGGGATCATTGTCCATATGTGGGCATGATTATTCTAGCAGAAATCGAGAAGCAGGATATTAGGCAAACCCAGTGATGTCAGTTCTTTTCACTGGCTTCAGCTGGCTCTGGATTACAACTTCACTTCACTGAAATTACTGCAGATTCACATTGATGTAAGAAATGGTTAGGAATCTGGATGAATAGTTTATGGAATGTCATTACCTAAAGCCTTCTGGATCATAACTGTTACAAAAAAAGCTCCTCTGTCTAGAAAGCCACCCCTGTTTATTTAGTTGACAGCCTGACACATTGTGTTGTAATAAAAAGGAAGAGTAACAGGGTTGTCAAGCATATTGCATTTCAAGGATTTGAATGCGAAATCTGCAAACTTTCTTCCAGTTTTACAGAGAATGTGTTATTTCCTTTCACAAGATGCACCCTTCCTTTTTTTCCCAAGATAAGGCCCCCTGTATTTGCTCCTTGCAACCCACCTGAGAACAGACGATAATGGCCATTTGTCCAAGATCGCCACATGTGAAAGCCGCTCATTCAGAAGAGTAGCGCCTTGCTGTGTATGCCAGTCAACTTCAGAGCATACGCTCAGCGGGGCCAAACTACCCCAGGATACAGCACACTCACAGTGTGTGCAGTGCAGGGCTAAGCTAAACATCACTGACATTTAGAATCCTCTCCTCTAGTCCCAACTCCCTCAGGAACAAGAACAACTAACCCATAATAAGTACATTTATTACCTAGCTTGCGGACAGCACATTCTGGATTCAGGGCATGCTCAAATCACTACTTTATCTGCTCAGATCTAGAAATACAAACATATCATTGAAATGTAAAATTTCTGAGCATGGGAGCAGCAACCCGTGCCACGTGATCTCCACTGAGATTGCTGTAGAGTGAATAAAAGCCAAATTCAAACTAATATCAGAAAGAAATAATTTTAAACAGAACAGCCTTCATCTTCATTTCATCTCACTGATGTGATACCGAAAAGGCCTTTTATGAGGGAGGGATGATTCTAAAATTTTTGAAGGTTTATTTCAAAAGCTTTTTGAATGATTATCCAAAGCGTCCCTTTGGTATAAAAAGCAGGCCGGAGTAATTTTTTCATCTCTCAAGACTACCATCCCCATTTGGACTACTCAGAAATGCCTTTCTCACATAGTACTTCCATTCACTCATAGGTACCTCACAGATGTGCAGAGCCATGCAAATTATTAATTTACAGACCAAAAAAGGTCAGGATTTTGAACCGAGTAAGAAATTCTAGATTAGTTCATTTAAAAATATTACTAAGGAATGAGGCAGCTTGCTCATCTGAACATTGAAAAATCATTAATTAATTTGTTGGTCACACTGACATTAGACTCAATGGAAGGTTCTTGTTCGCTTCAGTAGAAGCTGAACAGCTTCACAACTATGTTAAAAGAAGAGATTGTAATCAAACGACAGAAACATGAAATCTGGTATTTTCTATTACACTTTCTTCAGTTACAGTGTATTCTGTTAACTTGTGCAAGCTACTGTATAGTAGCTGTTTTAACACAAATAGGAAAGAAGGCTATCCTGGTCTTACAAGACACGCATAGGTTTTAGTTTTACGTTAAGGTTCCTGTTTTATTACATTTTCTGTGTGGCCCTACACAAGTCCTTTAGCGTCTCAGTTTCAATTCCTTAATTTGTGCGACGTGGTTAATAGCATGTTGTTACAACATAGAGTTGTTGTGCGGGTAACTTAAAAAAAGCGAGGCATTCAGCTACTACAGTAATGGAAACAAATAATGTACATTAAAGAGACAGAAGGATATACTTCCCCTTCAATTCTCTTAAGACTCTTGATGGAATCAATCTCTCAAGAAAAAATTCTTACAGTGTCTTGAAATCCTAGAGTCTCTAAAGTCTGGCTATTAATTAAACTATCAATGTGTTTTCTCTGCTCTACTAGGGAGGCAAATAACCAGGCTAATGTTTTAGGAACCTCCTGTGAATAACAGAAATTTTTTTTTAACCTGCATTATAATTTTGTTTCTTACCAATCCAGTTTCATTCGCTCCTTTTTTCCTTCTTTTCTACTTTTCCACTAACGTCAGGCGATATAAGGACAAATTGTTCATATTCTTTCTTTATTGATGAGGTAGATTTCAGAAATTATCTGGCTTGAATGTCACATTTTAATTTTTTTTCAGAGACTCTATCATTTAAAACGAGTTCATCTTCCATTCTTTTCGCACAGATATCCATAAACACAGTACCAGTTCCTGAAAAGGACTCTATTTTGGCACATAACATGCCTGCTGAAATGAATGAAGTTATGATTAAAAATCACTTATTACCAGAAACATACCTCAAAATATGTGATGAACATACAATTCATCTATACCATACCAAAGGGGGTTATAATTTAAAAAATAACTGCCTAAATGGTATTCATCTTAGTAAAATACATCTACCTTCTTGTCAGAAGACAGAGTAGAGGTGGGAGAGGAGAATTGGCAGGAGGATTGTTTTTTTGTTTCTGGCCACCCCAGAATTAAATAAAAAGTTTGGCATGTAACACATTCCACAGGAACATCATCAGAAAAGCACACAGACATAAGTCAGGAACATTTTTTGAGAGAATAGCACATAAAATAAGACAGGCCTAGAGTAAAGTATAAGGAGAAATTGACCATTGTTCTGAAGTATCTGCTTGGGAACTATATAAATCCTCTTTATTGATCCATGTATTACAATGACAATTTCTACTCAAAAATTCAAGTTATTTATAGTATCATATAACTTCTTTAAGCTTACTGCATATTTTTACAAATCAAGATCTGAAAGTCCTTTTTTCTTAATTCTCAAGAGGAATTAATCTTGCAGGGGACTAGATATTTTATTTCTAATCTTTGTCTTTTGTGGTTTTGATTCTAATGCCTTTCTTTACTCACACTTAGTAATATGTTCAGTATTATTGTGAGAGAGCAAGAGAGACATACTCTGGTCCCCTGATGAGACAGAATAACACTTTCTGATAAACCTGAACTCATTTAGGCTACATCTAAATAGATAGTCCCAGGAATGCATGCATGGCTCAGTATCCTACCTCCACATACAGTCCTTCCTCATACACTGGTTTTCATGGAAAGACATTCCAGACTCACAGGGGGAAGGAAGCCACTACAGATTTTGGACTTATTTAGAACTTGTACCAGCAGGGGAGCAGATCTCCAGATTTTTCTCAGAATCTTTCATTACCTCTCCCCACATTTGTTTGAGATGTTGTCTTAGATTTCTTAGTGAATGGGTTCTTACTTTGCTTTTTAAATACCTGGATAATAATAGTCAGATATAGCCAGCTGATCCAGAAATGTTGGGGGGTTTTGGTGGTTTGTTGTGTTGGGGTTTTTGTGGTGTTTTTTTTTACATCCAGCTTAAAGAAAAAAAAATGCTAAATGCTGAAGTCATCCTGTGGCTTAAATCACTGAAGCTCTCATGGACTTCAACTTAGCATATTGGTTTAAGCCAGCGTCCGCCCCAGGGTCTTAACCACTTCTGTTGTGAAGATTCTTTCCTTCTGTCCACTCCAAAGAATTGCCTTTGTTGCAAGTTGTGTCATTGACTCTTGCCCTTTCCCTGGGTGCTTTTGGGAAGAGTCTGACTCTGTCTTTTTTATTATCCCCCTTTAGGTATTTGAAGACCACCACTAGGTTCTCCATTACCCTTCTCTTTTCCAGGCTAAACAAACCATCCTTTTCATTCTCCAGCATGGTTTAAGCTTGTTACTTTTCATAGACAAACATAATAGTTTTTCAGATATATGCAACTAAAAAGGATGTGTAGATGGTTAGATGTGCAGAGAGACTATGGAATTTCCATCCTTTGGATTCTTCCAAAATTTGGTTATATAAAGACCTGAGCAACATTGTCTACTATTGAAGTTAGGGCTTTGAGAAAGAGGTTGGACAAGAGGCCTCAGGAGGTCTCCTCCAAACTAATTTTTTCTATGATTCTATGGAAAATACGAGAATGCCCTCTGGCATCACACTTGTGTGATATTCACTGCCTGCTAGACAGCTGTGCAGTGTGGATGGTCATTCCCGGCTCAGTCAGTGTTGTCCACAGTGTGTGTATCACACTGAAGGATTCATTGGCAATCAAATTCAGGCTTAAACCTGTGACTTCAAGAAAAACTTTGAGTTATCTAGCTCTTTTTTAGCATCAATACTAACATCAGCAGGATCATTGTAGTTCTCTCCCTCATACACGTACAAATTAGTGGTGATGGGGAAATCCATCTGTTCTGGAAAATGGTCTCTAAAGAAAAAAAATATTACTGTGTTCCTTTGTTGCTGTGAAATTCTACCAAATTGGAAGAAAATAATTTCTTTACCCAATACTGTTTCTCTGAAATTGACCAGTAAGGATGGTTCCTTTTTTTTAAAAAAGAAGACAACCTCACATATCTTTCCTTCAGTTTGCAATAGGCGAAGGAGCTGTATAAATATCATCAAATCAAAGAGATTAAATACTGCAACATCAGAAAGAAATACTGTAAGATGTTAGATTGTCTTTCACCTTTGAGTGAAAGGCAATCTGAAATACGAAATACTATTTAAGGCATAGTGAGATGATCAGACATATATTATTGCTGAGATCATGTGACTCTGATGATGATTCCTTTTATGACAAGAAAAAATAAAGTTGCTTGTGTTGCAGATAAGAGCAGTGAAGAAAATAATCTTAGTATTTGTGTAAGTTTTAAAATGGTTATCTCATTAAAATAGAAATGCTTGAGAACTGTATAAACTGGATCAAAAATTCTGTTTATAAAGACTGAATTTCAAGGTGTTAAATGCCCATGTTTGCAGAATCTTTTTCAAAATTTTGATAATTTCTTTGTCATTCTCTCCCATACTCCACACACATACTCTGTCTCATATTTATAATGTTTTTTTTGAGAAAGAAATTCTGTGTTTTTTATTCTCATTTATACTGCTTTCTGCTCTGCTACTCATCCCCAAAATCACTACATTCCCAATCTGATTTGGGGCTTACTATATACACACTAAAAACAATTATGCTCAGATTCAAATTGCAACACAGTGATTTGAGTATAAGTGACACCTTATGTTTTAGCTGCTCATTCACTTTCAACTCTTGTACATTGTTTGAATTCTCACCAGCTGACTGGTACAATTTTGAACATTTTCAGCTTACGCTGCACTACAGAATTGTAAAGCCATTGGGTACCGGCATGAAAGTTACAATGATGTATGAGACTGCCAACATAATGGCAATAGCCTGCAAGTTTGAAGCTTATTCTCTATGTTTGTGTCCTCAGAGAAAATCACTGCGGTGCTGAGGGCCGTATTTTGTGGGTTTAAGTGTTAATTAAGTGGTGTATAGGTCTTACTCTGGTTCCCTGCACAGGGGAAGCTTTTACCCTTTGAGCTAGGTGAACTATTCACAGCAGTAATTTTTTTTTTTCCTTTTTGCAGCTGTACCCCTTTTTCATCATTAGCCCTTCACAACTTCTAGAAACTTGTTTGAATGTTTTACATAAAGCAATCAAGTACTATGAATACAAACAACATTCTAAAAGCACTTCCAAGTATTCATAATCTGAATTTCAGCTTTCAAAGAAAAATGTTTGGGTTCCTAGGACAAATATAAAAATGATTGCTACACACTTACCCGATCAGGTATTAGGTTAGATCAGGATGTGTTGTATGACATCTGACTTAGTGCCTCAGTTTGTTTCTTGCTGAATTTTTTGTGCTTCACCTTCCACCTAAAAGCAATCAGAAACAAATGCCAAAAGAGAAATAGGCAAATTAGCCCTTCACAGTCTACAGCATTCACACCTGGTGCAGCGGGCACCTGCTAGGACTAAGCAGTTCATTGCCCCTTTACTCAGTAGTGCATTCCTTACTCACAGAAATCTCTACAATAACATATCACACTGTATGGAGCCCTACACACTTCCTCCTCTACCTTAGGCTACTATGTAACAAAAGGGTTGCTTACTTCCCACCCGAAGTTTGTATGGCTAGATCCACTCTCTGAAATGCTTATTCATCCTGTTTTCTAGTCTCGTATGAAAACAAAAAATTAGGATGAGGAAGCATTTAACAGCATAACACTAAAAGCTGGAGCACAATCTGTGTCCTCCCAACAACTTTTTTTACACCTTGTAAACCTTCTGTTCACTCTGAAGTTCTTGCATTTTTTACCTGTCACGACTTCCAAAAATTGAATGTATCCAAGCTCTCCGTGAGGACTACAACTCCCATAATTCCTTGCTGAAAACTAAATTGATATCAGGCCATCAAGTTTCATGATCCACATGAAAGGACCACTTGCAGCAATAATGTGTGTTTTCTTAACAGAAATAATTTTCCTATGACTGTCAGCATATGTATTTGTTTCCACAAAATATTCCACAAAGCACACTGAAAATATCACTGAAATAAAATGCTGTAGCCACTGCTCAGTTTTTCATGAGGACAAACAATAGATTTCAGTTTGCAAAAGAACTTATAATATATTGGTACTTATAATCAGGCTTGAATGTTGTAGGAGGAACCCAAGAATGTTCAGCAGTGGAGACATGGTTTTCAGTGTGAAATGTAACTTTCTGTCAAAAAAACTTACCTGAACTCTCATTATATCATCTCCTGAGTAGAGAATAAGGATTTTATCTGTGTACTGTGTTCCACAATGTAGACATTTGATGTCGCATTTCTTGGAGCTAAATCTTGGGGCTAAGCCTCCTCTGTCATGCAAAGCTAGCTAGCAGACATGGATTTCGGTGCAAGTACCTTTTGGGATTATTAGGATCCATATGTGGGAAATGAAAATGAAAATTAAAACTAGACTGAATCATTCTGAAAATTTAGGAAAAGATATCTTTTTTTTTTTATTTTAAATGTGTGGGGTTCTTTTTTCTATTCTCAACTTGAAGTTGGTTTGTGATAACAAAGCTCTTCACATCATTATGTGCTCATTTGACCATCTTGATGAACATAAGGGGAAGTAAATTCTCAAAATTAATAGATTCTGTTTGTGTCACATTAGGGTTGCAAAAAACCCCACTCACCTAATTCTTCCGTGCATCTTTAAGTGATAAAATATATTCAGAAACAGAAACTGGGGAAAAATTTGAAAAGCAGTTATTAAGGCAATCACAGGTTCGTAAGATAGTACTTTGCTTCCCTATCTCATATTAGCACACTGCCTAAGGAAGGGGTTCTTACTAGAGTCTGAGTCAAAAAGCCCTGAAACAAGCTGCCACGTGGACAAGACCAGACACAATGCTAAATTTAATTAATTATTTAATTAAACAAGCCAAAAGCATTCATAACGCTGGGGCAGAAATAAGAGAGTAATGTAGTCTTCTGCTCTGGTCAGATATTAGGCTGGGTCTGTACAATCATGGGCTGAAAAATTCCTGTTTGTTTTGTAAATTATAAAAAAGAACCAGCAGACATTATGACAGTCTAAATAAAGCCCCCTTATCATCAACTGTTACTTTTATTTAAGGAAGAAATATTATATACAATAAAATAAATGGCTGCTGTTTCATGTGAAATAAGAGGGTTGGAAAATATCCATTAAAAACCTACAGCATTTGATGATTCATACTTGACCTTTTTCTGCAAGGATTACTTGTATCTCCTGCTCTGTGTTGCAATGACATTTTACCTAACAATGCCCTGCCTTTATTTGGTGTAACAGGTTATAGTGGGTTGCTACAGCTGGAAACAGTTAACACCTGAAACTGCAGAAATTGAAAGGAAGCCAATGCTGACTGGAACACTGTAAAAGCTGTCTTAATACCAAGACTATAAAGCTACATCTACCTCTCTGTAAGATTGACAGGCTCTTGGCCACCTTCACCACTTTGCCATGGAACTTACCTGGCAGGAGGTTGGGATAACCCCCTGCCTCAGGTAACCTACAAAATAACCATGTGCTTGATAGTAGCAACAAGACCCCTTGGTTGTGTTAAGGAGGGAGTTCATATGTATTGCCAAAATAATCTGTTATTTACCTCTAATCAGCTGTCCACTCACCTGTATTGCACAGCTGAGACAGTGGACCAGGACTTTGAATTCAGCTCTGGTTTCTACTTGTGCATGTATTTTTGAGTATAAAAGTATAAAAACCTATTCTTTCCTTGTCCATAGGTTTAAGTCGTGACATACTTTTTTCATAAAATATAGGAAACTTATTCCTCAACAATGTCTAATGAGACTGAGTTATTCCCTTGCATGTAAAACTCATATCAACTGCATATGAATTCAGGTATAGAAGTGTATTTGAAAATGAGTCCAAAAGTGATCACATCTGTGGCTGGAAATGTGGGACTGTTAGAGTTTATTTTAAGAGTGATTCAACTGGTTTTGCATTGCTTCCAATTATATAAATTATATTTCAGTTAAAAAGCCGCACATCTTTTATTTTTATATTAATTATTAGAACTGCCAGCTTGTGAAATGTGGCAGAATGAACTGTGTCAATGTTGCCATCAGTGAAAGTTCCATTAACAAAGAAGGAAATGACAAAAAGACACACCACCTCAGCCACCCCCCCCCCACAGAAAAAAAAAACGCCCCCCCCCACCCCCCCCCCCCCAACGTAAGACCTGTTTTATAATTCAAAACCCAAGCTGTTATGAAGAGCAGGAAGTTGACTTTTTTGCTGTTAAAAAAATATTTTGAAGGTAAAAAATCAAGGCTAGACTTAGACAACACAAAGACCCAAGTAAGATACAAAATGAGGACCCATTCCAGAATCATCCCTCCTTTTACCATCAGTTATCTATGCTACCTGCCTTCTGTCTTACTGGCTGTTTATTCCAAACTTCACAAATCAGAACCTTTCCACATCAGTAAAGAAACAAATCTATGTGTTCATAAGCACCATGGAGTGAGTTTGTATATAGGTATCTACCACAGAATAGCTGGCCCGTGTTCATTTGATGAATAGGAATTTGAGATGCCAGTATCAGACTTTAAGTAGTTCGTTGGGAGTACACGGAAAAAGAAGAGTTTTATTTTGTATACATTGAGGAGGATCTTTCCCTGGATATATGTGGAGTGATGAGAACTCCCTAGAGGAACATCTGCAAGATTTTTATTTTGACAAGACTTTGAGGAGAGGGTACTGCTGCCCTCATACCATAAATGCTTTCTCCATTCATGTAATGCAACAGGTAACCTCTACTCATCCCTTCTATCTGCCTGTCATCATCATATAGACTTCATTCAAGCAAGCATCTGAAATAGTGGAAGGAGAAGAAAGGGAATTTTGTAAATTATTACATATCCCCTCTGAAGAGAAGGCTGAAATTTTAATTTTGTTCATTTCACTGGTTTAATTTTTGTAATGTGGGGGGGTAGGAGGAGAAAAAAGAAGAAATAGTTGTGTTGCAATGCTAATGAACCCATTTACAAGGCTCTGCCAGAAACTCTGTGCTTCAGCTTGTTTTTATTAGCCATTTTGGAAGATGTCTTAGTTGCAGTTGCACAAAAAGCATTGTCAGGGCTTTTGTATTTTCTCATTTAGAATACTATAACATTATTTGGAGAGGGACTAGTTCTGCAGCACATAAGCCAGTATCAGTATTGTATAATACAGCAGCTAGACTCATTTTGCAGTGTGATTACAAAACCCATCACAGTGAATTATACAGCAAGTTAAATTGGTTTCCACCTTCTGCAAAGCCAGAATATTATCTTGCACAAATAGTGTACAAATGTAGAAATAATACAAGTCCAACATATCTGAACGATAGACTACAGAAAGCTTCCACTGCTTACTCTATCTGCTGCTAATGACACCTGCTACATTCTGAAAGGAAGCTCTAGTAATGGTGAATACTTCCACTTTTTTTTTTCCTTTTACTGAGCTTTAATTTACTAGGACATCCTGCCACAGCTGAAAACTTTCCAAATCTGAAAAATAATTTTTTGAGTAACCTCTTTTCACTTTTCTTGATCAGAAATACTTGTGAATGTGTGTTGCTACTGAACATTCTTCCTATTAACTAAAAAGCACCATTATTTGCTTTAGATTTTTCAGCAAAATTTAAAATACAGAAACAGTCCTTTGGTATAAGTAGCCCAGATTGTTCACTGTAAGTCTTCCTGTGATAGGTGTTTGTATTGCTTCTAGTCATGCTTTTTCTCTTTTTTTATGCACCACTTCAACTCGTTCAAGTAACAATACAGTCCTGTGACTACATCTGAAAAGTAAGCCACTTGCATACAGGTGCTTGTTGGTTTTTTGTTTTGTTTTGTTTTTAAACCCAAATAGGATAATAAGAGAGAAGGAGGAGAGCTTGGTGAACGTAACTATCCTGGCCTAGCTGCTTGTTTCCAATCACTGAGCACACCAGCTGAAACTAGCTGAAAAAGAGCTACGTGGTCTTAATGAACTTACTTCCTAACATTATGTTCACAGACGTATAGCTCAGGATAGGTGAACTGGTGGAGAGAGGGGCAGGGAAAAGGAGAGAAACAGTAAAATAGATCAATTAAGACTGAAATTACATCCCAAGAAATTCAGATACAAAACCAGACTACCTGCCAAGGTTTCCTGCAGTTGGACAGACCTTGGAGAAGCTTTCTAAGCCCGTTTATCCATTTCTAGAATTCAATGACCATGTAGGCTGTTAAAAAAATTTGCCACACACATATGTAGGTACATGCAACTGCATGGATACAGTATAGTTGATTTATTTTTCTCTATATATTAAAATCAGCAGACCCATCTCTAGCAGAGCTGTACAAATAAAGTTATTTCAAACATACTATTTTGCAGACATTCTGTCTGTTCTCCAGATTGAGAATTGTTACTGCTGCGCTGCGACATAGTTGATGGTATTTGGAGTTGCCATAGTGTGATTAGCAACTGCTGATTTAAATGAAAATCTTCAACCATTTTCTCTCCTGTATATTTCAGAGTCATTTCAAATTCATCATCGACAAAAAGGTATAAATGATACCGGGTGAAAAACGTATTGAGTCTAAATGAGCTTTCCATGATTTGATTTCAAGGTCACAGCATACAAATAGCATATGCTTTCAATTACTGTAAAGGACAGAACGTGTTGAAGACCTTTAGTCATTTGAGTTATAATTAGTAAACATGTACACACATTCACTTCACAGTACTTGCATATTGAAATGCCTGAGCTGAATTTTCTGTCTGGACAATGTCCAGGCCAAAAACTTAGAATTCCAGCTTTTATGTGTGGGATGATTTACTTTAGCGGTTCTGACAAATGAGTATAAGACATAGGTAGGTGAAGGCAAGCCAGAATCAATGGGACTCTAAGGCGCTTGGCACTTGTAAAAGATCTTGAGAATTTAATTCTCAAATTTATCAGTATTAATAATTCTAATTTAATGCATTTTCCTTGTCACTTACAATGAGTCAATTGCTAATTAAATGTTGTTGAAAAAGATGAACTACCATTTTACATGCTTAAAAAGGATGTCGCTAATATGTCTAAATCTAGATGTGAAATGTAGAACGATATGATTCTAATCCCCCTAAATACCGTTGTTATCCAAAACAATTTTATACTGAATTAATTTCGTTGTCAAAAAAGGAGCAAGTACTGGAAAACTGAATGATCAACATTTAACCCTCTAACATGTATTGGTATAAATTTTATACTCAAATTACATGGAATTACTTTGCAGAATGAATCATTTCCCTTTGGTGGGGTAGCAATGACTTCAAGAAATAGCTCATCGCTATTGACAGATCACAAATTCATTAATTTTTTTCTCCCCTTCGCATTGTAGATATTCATGTTTAAAACCTGTGTAAATGCACAATTTACAGCTATGCCCACCAGTAGTAGCTACCATCTCTTTTTAACTGACAATGATGAGATTTCTGTCATGCTTTGCCTCTCCTACAGTGCCAATGATGGGATTTTTTTTCCTGGAAATCTTATTACTGAATGTGCTGTCGTGGTCTCAGATGGAACTTTCAATCAAAAAGGCAATCAGAAGGTTATCCATTTGTGAGTTTTCCTACAAAAGAGCTTTGCAAAACTCTACAGTATATACTAACTCATAGTCGGAGCTACTTGCCCTAAACGCTTATGTGACTATAGACAATGATGTGATCCATATCTCACAGCACCTTCCTTTGCTCCCAGGAGTGGGATGTAGACTAGAAATTGGCTCAGTCTAAGTTTCGAATCAGACTTTTGCATTTACATTACTATTAGATTTGGCATGGCAATTCAGAACACCCTGGCACTTGGTGCAAGTGATTAGTAAGAATGTGTTTGGCTGTTATTACAGTCTGTTACATAAATACGACCACTTCTTTTCTCTCTTTAGATGACTTCACTGTTTAGTTTATAGTATTACCAAAATTGCTAGATAAAGTTATTCAGAGGCATTTTTTTAAAATGCAGTGTAGTTTAAATGAATTGGATACTTCATTAATTTCAATAAAATCTGTATAATACATATAGAAGTGGTGTTAGCGTATTAGTTGTCCACAAACTACAGTCATTAAAGCCAGCCATGCTGTAGCTAAAGCAAAGTAAATGTTTCCGTTTTGAAATACAGGCAAAATTGGGGGTGATGCATTAAGACATTTTTGTTTGCAGAACAAACATTACTGAGGAGCTTAAAGGGAGGAGAATGTTTTTACTAGCAATACTTTAAAAAAAAGTGTGAGGTTGTTTTTCAGCATGGCGCAGTGAATTAGACACACATAACTCCTGTGGCCACAGGCTGCTGCATATCTAATTCTGCAAACACTGTCAAAAATTTCTTCAAATATTATCCTTTTTTATTTTGACTGTATTCAACTAATAAATAAATGATTTTGAAGGAACTACATTCCTCAACAAACTATGAAGTTATTCAGGCAGATTCCTTTCTGCAGTGTACAGGTAAAACTGAAAGAAAAGCAATAACAAGAAACGTATTTATAAAAATATATTTCACAAAGTAGGAAACAATACAGGAGTTTCTCTGAATACAATACATGGAGTAAATAAACAAACAATAATATAGCTTCAAAACAAAGTAGAAAATTAAAATGATTTGCATGTAATACGTAGTTTTATTATACAATTGCTACTTCTAAATGGCAAGTTTGCATTACAAATTGAGTATGCTTGCAGCTTCTAGTGTTGTTCTTTCTCTGTGTGCAAGAGCCCTGGTGCATCACTATGAATATTATAGAAAAGAAATGCTAATAACATAAGCAGTAAAATTATGTACACACTGGTTCCTGCTCTAATACAGTGGAGAACTATAAGCATGTTTTTTACTGTACTATGTGTGGATTTCTAAAAGTCTATAGTTTAAATATTCACATGAACCAGTTTACTTCCAGCTGTTTGTGCTTGTATTAAAAACACCAGGTACTAGATTTATGAAGAAGATATAAAACTGTCAAAAGTTTTCTCTGGGAAAGTTTATTCCTGCCAGCATTCTCTTAAAATTCAGCTACTGCAAATGGATAGGTTACTGCTTTGACCTGCAACAATTTGTCATTTTTCTTTTCAAAATGTACATGTATTAAACATTCATTATATATAGAAAAAAAAACTAACTGATATAATTTAGTTTTCTTCATAATCTTACTCTATAGATTATCAGTCTTAATAAATAGAAGCAGTAGTGGACATCAATAAAATATTTATTTCAAAGATTAAACAAATAAATTCGATCTTTAGCAATAAAATCAGCAATTCTTTCATATATGTAAGTCCATCCCCTTTCACAGTTTTTTCTTTCCTTTCAGAAGACGAAGCACAGGGTTGATCCTTCTTCTAGAAAAAGATCCTTTTGTAAAGCAAGGTTTTGTAGCCCTGCCTCTGAATCTCTGCACGTTAGTAGGATTTATTACCCATCACTGGAATGGATTAAGAACATGTGAATATTTTAAGGCTTGACACAATATTTAAAGATGATACTCAGTCTGTGGTTACATGGCCAACAATTACTGTATGTACAATGTATGGTCACTGCACAGTAGAAGCCAGTAGGAATTTACAATGCTATTTCTGTTCAGCATTGCTAAGAAGACCAAGATATTGCTTTTAACATTTCTGTGGCGGGATCTTTGTTGGCAATGCAGAAACAAACCATTAGCTTTACACATACTGGCAGGAGCTACTGTTCAACAGCAAAATCCCTGCAAGTCCATTTTCTAAGAAAGCACCAATTTCTTTTTGTTCTTTTCAATTCACTGAAGATAATAAAAGATCCAAATCTCCATCTTCAGAGTGGTCAAGTGAATATCAAATATCCAAAGACTTCTAGACACTCCACATACTTTACTTCACACTCCACAAGACTTAACCTCCTAACATATACTTTTTTTTTTTGGTTCAACATTACAATGTAGTTGTAGATTTTATAGATGACTGGCGCTAAACTTGCCTCTAAAACAAAAAGCCACATTAGTTTTAACTAACAGCAGTGGCCCTAGAATATTACATGATTATTAAGTCAACAGTGAAAAAGTTTGTAATCCACTGTCAAGTTTCTTTGTCACTTTCTCCAACTGAGTAAAGTTCTCCAAGTCTTTTAAAGCGAGGACCCCATTCACTGAGGTAGTCAAAATTCTGATCTGAGTCTGATGTAGAGGACTCCAATGAGCTAAGGGAACCAGCTGCTGACCCTCTTCCTTCATAGCCATAAATCTGGATAGAGTCATATGGTGGAGCCGTAGGATCATTATCGGCTTCATGAAGCCTTACATTAATAAATTCATCAACATCAACACCATTAGGAACAGGTGCAAGACCCTGTCTGGGCATAAATTGAAGATCAGGCTTAATATCCTTACGAGGCAAAAATCCGTTAATTCCATCTGGATTTTGCAAAGTTGCAATGTCAAAAGCTTCTGTATCTTCTTCTCCACCTCCTTCATCATCATAGCGAATAATATTTTCCCTCACATCTTCATCATCTTTGATGATTAGAGGCTCATTCTTATGTCTTCTTAGTGTTACAAACAGCACCACAATGACTGGAAAGAAAGCATCACAGGCTGATTAGGTAAAAAATCTCCAATCAAAGCACTACATATGTTAAGCGCAGTTGTGGAAGGTGATAGGTTGCTTTTTGTGAAAATAAGCGTAGTAAGGGTAGTGAAAAGCTGAAAGACCTATAACTTCAACCCCATTCAAGTGATGAAATTTGATCAGAAGGTCTGGTTAGTCCTCTGGTTTTCTATTATCAGCTCATATTTACATCTGAAGCTCAATTTTATATAAGCAGTAAGATTTCGCATACTTCCAATTTTGATCCTTGAATTTAGACAACTTTTCCCTTTGGAAAAGTTACAAACCTAGATGAAGTCAAGCTATCATCATTCACTGAACATAGTCTATAAATGATCTACATTATGGATGGATTTTTCCAAAATTAGAGGGTGTTTTTCTGAAAACGTAGCCCTGATGATAGAAGGAAATTGGTGTCTTTTTTTTATGTGTTGCAACAGACTCACACTATATAACTGAAAAGAGAATGAGACAGTAAGGGAGAAAGAAAGAACTTAGATACATCAGTTTCAGGATCACGGACAGATGCATAAAAAGCTCTAAATTGGTTACACTGTTGTTTTTGCAGCTTAGTGCTGAAATCTCAGTTACTGATGTAAATCCCAGTTACAAATTGAAGCTGCAAAGAGCAGAAATAGGCTTCTTCCTTCATTGTTATCTCCCTTACTTGCTTGATGTCGTATACAAATTTTGTATGTTTTACTAAAATATACAGTGCTTCTTATCTTGTAAAACTGTAATGTCTCTTATGCCATTACAATCCAGGATAAACTCATACGTCTTAGAAGATACAACAAATCCATCTTCCATCATGTGCAGTATATACTGTGTCCATCTTGCTACATAACATACATGATTTGATTTTCAGTTTCATATTCCATACCTGTTTATTATGTAACTTGTGTGTAAGACTACTTCAGACTGGGACATTGCTTTATATGCTTTTGTTCAGTTCTTAGTACAGTAGGGATGCAGTCCTGACAGGTCTCTCAGTACTGCTGCACATCACATTGCATTAGATTGTATGTCCTTCTATGTGACTTCTTTGCTTACTTACAGCCACCCAGGAATCAGGAAAATTTTCAACACCAGGCTGTGAAATGAATACATACCTAGTAGCAAAATGATGCATGCTAATATTGCAATTAGGGCTCCCATACTGAGTCCAATGGGAAGTACATATGCTTCAACATTACAGGACTGGACAATACCATCACTGCTGCAACCACAGACTCGAATAGTGAGAGTGCTAGTGCTGCTCATGGGAGGATTCCCACTATCGCTTATGATGATTGGCAGTAGATACACTTCTTGCTTCTGCCGGCTGAATCCACTGTGCTTTGCCAATATGCTGAGAGTATTATCTAAAAAAGGGAAAATTTGCATTGTTTCACCACATAGAATAACTGCTAAAATCACAGCTTTTTCTTAATGTGTTCAGAAAACCTCTATACAAAGACATATGCACTTTATTGTACTCATTATACCAGCCGCATGTGACACACAAATCCTTCCCCTTTCTGTCTGGCTGCCCATGCCCCAAATGAATGAGTGCAACATACACATTTTCTTGTGTCATGTGGTATGATCACAATGGCAAGCCCTCACTTTCTTCTCTGCATACATCCCTATAGATGTCTTCCCATCATGATTCATCGCTGTTTTTCAAGTCACACAGTCATAAAAATTCAACCAGTCAATCCAACAACAAAGAGAGAAATGAAATGTTAAAGTAACCCAAACTTAATAAAGCACATTCATCAATTAAAACAAAATTATAAGCATCCATTATAAGCACAAATTGCACAATATTTTGCCCTGCTATAAAAGATTATTCTTTTTTATTAATGAGCAATATAAAGACAAACAAAGGAAAAGCTGAATGTATTAAAAGTTGTAGGCCTAATTTTTGGCGATCTAAACATTTATTGGGCCTCAATGATGAAAATAGAACAAACCAAAACAGAATGTGTCTCCTACGAAGGCAGCCAGAGGAAATGAGTCAAGGACATTCTTACCTCTGCACATATACGCAGATACTTAATTTTAGAAACATACAGAGGCATCTGACTACATGGCATCCTACCAGACATAAAATTAAACAGTTAAACCTCTCATAGTCACTCAGTTCTCATTTCACCATAAAAATGATTACAAGTTGATTTTACTTAAGGTAATCATATAGATTCTATTGTGTATAGTTGTAAGAATTATAGATTCTAGCCATTTAACAACATACTAGTATCAAATATCAATGATCTTGTATGTACTAGAATGCTCAGGTATAAACCATGATTAGTGAGCACATCAAATATGCAAAACACTTTGATTTATTTACATACTTAAATATTCACTTTATCTTTTAACTGCTTTATTCTGTGGAATAAAAAAAAAAAAATCAGTATTATGAGTTATATACTAACAGAGTGCATGTTGACTTGTACTAGTTTGTGTTTTGTGTTCTTTCATCAAAAATAACACCACAAATTAATAAAAAGATTCCGACGCACACAGAATAGGAATATGGGTGTATGTTACTGAGGAATCCAATGACAATTTAAAAATAAAGCTGCACATCATATTTGGGAGAAGGAGATTGTGACTCCTTTCATTAACCTCTCTTCCCCTGTGCTACCAAAGTTAATCTTCCTGAAGTATCATGAACAAAAGTAAGCCTCCTGATATTTTATGCTATAAAATGGGCACATGCAATCACTAAATGCCATTTCATGGAAGGAAAGCAATTACTGAGAGTTGTGCGACAGACATAAGGAAGAGAAGACTTGGAAGACAGGCAGTGTTCATATGACAGATACAACAAAGACCTGATTCTTGAGTTTAAACCAAAAAGGTACCTGGAGTGCATGACAACATGTGTATGCATAGACATATAGTGACTGTAAGAAAGCTTTGTATCTACTTTGATCTTGGTACTGGTCAGGTACTCACTTGAAAACATGAAATAGTTTAGAAATGTTTAATTTGCACTAACTGTGATCACCAGGAACATTTCTGACAGCTCATGGTATTTGTGCAGCATGTATCACTGCCCCAACATAAAAGATACATGTATGCTCAAAATAGCTGGCAGTCTGAAGTACAAAAACCAGAGAAAGATGCAGATAAGGAAGAAGGGGAAAACATTCACGAAGCAAATACTGTAAAGATATTTTTCACATCCAAAAAAAAAATTTAAAATGCTGTATTTTATTCTTGAAGTCCTTCTTAGTAAGGAGGCATGTTAATAAGGAATAAAGGTAGTTACAGAATACAATGACTACAGAATGAAACATTACTAAACTTTATCATGTCCTGAACCTATATCAAGCTATCAATCAGTAGATACATTACTGCAATAAAACAAAAGATGAAGAAAGCTTATTTTATATTTAAGCACATGGGTTAATTGTCTCATACAAGAGAACAAAGAAGGCTTGTTTTCCCATTCAGTGACTAAGAAACTGAACTTCAAGTAGGCTCCTTCTGAAGTTCAGGGTCTTTGATTTTGCAGTCTTACTGTATTCCTTCCATGGTAGAATCACCTACCAATCACACTCATGCAGCCTAGAGAGGTTCTTACTGTAATTTATATTGCAGCAGATTATGTAATCATTTCAGCACTTTTCATAGCATTTAGAGTATGCAACACATGAAGATCAACCTAAAAATTAACTACTTTATAAAGCAGTATAAATATGGTCATTTCATAATACCTTTGCAGAACAAAAAGGATTCCTAACGATTTTTCTTTCCAGGAATCCTGAGTTTTTATCTATTCAAGTTGGAAACAGTCACATCAAAACTGATGGCACCCTGGAGCTAAATAAATAGTCTAGTCCTTCCTTGTGCCCTTTTTAAAATTAAAGGAAGCATATATGTTTACTGAAGATAAATTTCAGGTGTAAGCTCCTAAGAATTCTGACAACTCAAATAGGACCAAACTCCTTGATGATACCCAGTGTTATATATGCCACTATGATGCAGTGGAAAAGTCAAGTATGTTTTAAGTCAACAATTAGCACACATTTAGGATTAAGCAAAAACTGCATTCTTGGTTGAATGTGTCAGGGATTTAAACACACACGTGTGCAAGTTAAACCACTTCCAGTGTCATACTTGCTCTCTAGCTGAACTGCAAGCAACAAAGGGAAATGTTATGTTAGTAAAATAATACTGTAGCTAAGTTTTCCTGAATATTGGTGTATATAGCTTTACCAAAGTAAGAGTGACTACCACACCTATTGTAGGTGCATGTAGGTACATTTTTTTATCTGATAGCATTTTTTTCTGCCTCTGCAGCCCCCCATTTTCAAATACTGAAAAATAAATTTATCTCTTCATTTGACTTTCTCCTGCAAAATTAAAAATATCTTAGCATAAGTTGCATGCTTAACCCTTTTGCTTTAACCTTTCAAAGGAGAAAAAATGGTGTGGGGCTCAATTTCCAGCTCTTTCTGTCTTTGAGACACGTCCCACTCAGAAGTGTCACATCTGTGGTCATTTGTTCAGAACTCCAGAGACTTTTACAGTTACATTACACAGTGACTTCTTATGCTGTAGAAATCTGTACTGATACAGCCTGTTTCTTCCTATAAGCCTGGTACAGTCCTTCTCTGTCCAAGCTGGAGGAAAGGATTGATATGCTGAGCCCTAGCATCCCTGCCCTTTACAGATATGCAAAAGAGGTAAGGGACCTGCTTTAGGAAGAAATGAAAAAAATAAGCTGCTCTTGTTGGTGACAGCTTCAGATCCCTTCCATCTTTCTGACACACTCACTGCTGCTCTGCCTGGTTCAGGAAATTCTAATAAGCCAGAATCAGAGAGTAAAACAAAGTAAAAAAGGAAGAGTACTATAAAGAGACAAATAGAAGAGGGCAGAAAAAACAAGAGGAAGGAGGAGGGATGAAGAAAATAAAGTGCCCATTTCTGCTGATCAGTGAAGCTATGCTGAGTGTAAGAAACTATCTGGTACCAGTAATGGTTATCAATTCAAGTTCAAAAGAAATGAGATAAAGTAGAAGATACACAAGATATTTGGGACATTTAAATGAACTATTTAAGTGTAAAAGAAGTTGTAATGGCTGAATAGTTAGTACTATGTAAGAAAAGATGCAAGACAAGGAGAGAAGAGAATAACCTTTCTTTTTTTACAGAGGTTTGGGGTTTTTTTGGTTTGGTTTTTTTTGTTTGTTTGTTAAAAACTGCTGTGTTAGACTAAAGTTGAATTTGTTGTGCCTGGAAAGAAACTGGCAATCAGAAGTAGTCAATAGGAAAAGCAAAATGAAATGACCGAATTGTTTTGCCAATGGATGGCAAGTACTCAATATTGCCTTGGGAATTTTGTTTAGCAACAAATTCCTTCCCCTTCTTTGCTATGTCCTAAAATAAATATACCTTGGTGTTGCTGGAGATGTGACTCTTGAGTGAAGAACAATGACTCTGTAATCGATGTTTTAGTTGGTTCCTAGAACTTGAAAATAAATCCTAGCAGCTGATTAGCAATAAACTCAATTTATCTGATTCGCTTTCTCCTCTCTGTGGACATTGCCCTTACCCATAGCTGACAAAACAGCAGGGATCTCCTCCAGGCACAACCTCCAGCACTGCTGCATGAATTAACTTGGCAGCAGGTGCTCAGCAGGAGAGGGGACAATCACTTTCCACTCATCTTTCCAATTAACCCACTGATCCTTCATTATAGCGCTGTTCAGGTTATTTATTTATTCATGCTACTTTTAGCAAAACAAGGAAAATTACATGCAGAAAAAAAGAACCCCTCTCTGTTAATAAAGCTCTGAGGTAACCTGCCACAGGCAAAGAGAGACACTAAGTCTTTACATCCAGTCAGTGAGGTATATTCAGGAGGTCCTTTGACATTCTCAGTCAAAATGAGCCTCCCTGAATTCTGTACGTTCTATGTGGGGAAGGGATTGAAGAAGTTCATTGAAATGCCAGAGTCCTATTAAATGCCATTTCACTGATGACGTACCAACTACACGAGATGGACTAGGAGCTATAATCTGTCCTGCAGACTTAAGGAATAGTGTAAGATAAGTGATCTTAATAATTGTCTTAACTCATCACAAATTTTTGCATCAGTGTAAGGTCAGAGTAACACAGCTCCAGGAATACATAACTACAATTTAGATCTGGAGCTCACTTTTACCTTTTTTTAAACATAAAACTAAATCAGTCATTTAGATCACTGGATGACTCTCAGTTTCTGAAGTTTACAAGCAGATTTGCAAAACAACCATGAAAGAGACTGTTCCTCACAGCTGGAACAAAGAATGACAATGCAGAAGGTCTTTACAAGATGTCCAGTGTGATTTCTAGAGAAAAGTAGTTTGAATAACCACAACCGAGGACATGCTTACCACAGGGCCAAGTGCTTCATGCAGATTCCCAATTGTTCTCAAGACACCCTGATCTCTTTTGAGGTTCTTGGATGAAAGATTTTGAGAAAAAGTAAATACAATAATTTTAATACAAAGCTACTTTGGGATTTGCTGGACATGAGTGACTTTAATGGCATCAACATTAAGCTGGATGTGAAATTAGCAGGCAGGAGTCAACTTCTTCATCTTCCACTTTGTACAAGAATGCATGTTGCAATTTTAAGTCAGACAATAAAATGACAGAACAAAAGTAAAAAACAGAAGCGATCAGTTTACATCCAAGTGTCATTTTCTCTGCACACATTATTGCAATTCTTTAATTCCCCCATGGTCTCTAATATTTTGAGATCGGTGCACTTCCCTGCTGTGTAACCTTACACCTACATAACTCTTTTTCTGTCTTTCTTTTTCTATCCCTTTTATAATGTTCTCAGAAAGATCAAATCATTAATGGTATTAAGGACTTTGTGGTAGAAATTATCTATGCTGGATATGTTACTTATGTGAAGAAATAATTTTAATTGGAAACTTTACAGCTGGAAACACTAGAACGACAGAAATATATGTTTCTTCATGTTTATTAGAGCTATCTTTCTGTGTACATTTTTTAGTCTAAAACAGATTCTCTGTAGTACAGAGTCCTTTAGCACAAGTAGAGGAGCAGAAAGAATATCCTTACTGTAATACTCCCTGCTTTTTTTGATAATGAAAAGACAAGGACAGGTCATAAATTTCCTTTCTCAGTTCATAAATGGCATCTATTCTCACATAAAAACTTGAAATAACTGAGTAATTAAGTTGTTATCATCAAGGTTTCAGTGGAAAGTACCGAAGTACAGGCAGAAAAAACAAAATGTACAACATTCTAAGAAATGTTAGCTATATAATATTTAGCAGTCATCTGCAAATGCACTAGAGGAGAATGTTCAAGAGAATGCTAAGATAGCATTTCAGCTCTGTGCAGAACTATTAATTCATGTATGTGCCTCCTGTAATACTTGCTATTCATTACTGGAGACCTTACAACATCAAACACAGATTTTGAAAAGATCTGTAGTAATACTGGTTTTTGTTTGTTTTTTTTTTTTCTTCAAAATTTAAACCTAACAAGAAAAATAGTGGAATATAGGGAAGATTCCAATCCCCATTTTAGAGACTGGGAAATAATAAAGTTGTCCAAAGACACGGAGGTCTCTTAAAAAGTCTCTATATACCCTCCATGAGCTCTAAGCCATACCTTAATCATTATTCTTTTGCATATTTTCTCAATAGTACATACCTTTCTATGAAAGGATTTTCAAATAACACATATATAGATTGGTAGTATCACACTGCATAAACAAGACCAATGAATGCAGCCCCAACAATTCACTATTCATAGTCCCACATGTGATATCTCTGTCAACTCTACTGTTTTGCAATCTTCTTTTATTCTCGTAATTACAAAAGCAGTGGGAAAGAATATTCATGACCTGCTTTCTGATCTAGCACAAAAACCAGAAGCAGCAACTCAAAGCATACCCTCATCAATGTTCACCTTGTAAAAGAACACTATTCATAGACGGGCCCTGAACTGAAAAGCTGATTTGTATGTTTCAGACTACGCTTAAATGCAAGTTAGAAGCATCTGTTTCTTGCTTCCAAAAAAATGCCATTAAAATGCTTTGAGAGATACACCCATGCTCCTGTAAGACATTTTTTTTGTTTCTGCCTTAGGCTGTTAACACTTTCTAAAGGAATACCTGATTAAAAGGGAACAATTTTGAGTTTGCATGTTATAAATCTGCCAGTCGTTAGTAGATGAAAAAAAAATCAATTTGTTCATTAGTATAACAATTTTGTTTCATTATTAAACTTGGTATTTTCAACATGGATGTATTTATGCACACCAAACACATTTTTATAAGAACTTATATATGTATATATGTTAATATATATACACAACTGTGTCATGTGTAATATTTTACACATGTACTACATCTTCCTTGATGACTGAGTGTGTCAAACAAAATCCCATTGAACAGCAGTTTACAAAAAAGATGACCCTTTGCCTAATCTGTGTGGTAAAGGCATAAATGTTCTATTCAAGTAGAAGGCTTATAAAATAATCTGAAAATAAAGAGAGGCCATTTTTACAGTGTATTTTGTCTGATTTATGATAGCCAAACTATATGGGCACTGAAGCATTCACAAGTATTTCAAACTGACCTGCTTTTCATGAATGTCAAAAATGTGTGATGTCTTCAAAAAAGCAGATTGATGACTGCTATCAAGTTTGAGAGCAGACATCAGGTTCAAAAGAAAAAAGTTTTTGTGCTATAAAAATTCAGCTGACTGATCAAACTGTCTCTCCTGCACCATAGTAAGTCACATACCATACTGACATATATAATGGCAATTCACAAAACATTCCTGTGACACATTAGCAAACACCTGAATGAATTTTTATTTTTCTAGAGACCTGGACTTTCTGAAATCCCTTAGAACACCAATAAGAACACAGGAAAAAAAAAGTATTTCATGGGAGAAAATGTACTGATGAGGAGAAGAATTGGAAAACGTCATGTATTTTGTATCTTTGATTTTTTTTTTTCCCTTTACTAATTGGCCTAAATAAGAATAGCTTATGCCAGAATTGAACTGCTGAATCAACTAATGAATAAAAAAACTAAACACATTTCCAGGTCATGTATTCCTTTGCACAAATAAAAAGTGCTGCTGGGAATTTTCAATCATGAGCAAAGTAATATTTAATCAAGTATAAGAATACATAATTCTCATATGTTAAAATTTCTTGGAAGGGCGAATAATCATGTTAATACTACTGTGGTGCAGAACTTGTAGTAAATAAATTCTTGGCAGAATAAAAAGACCCAGACAAATTAACAGCAAAGTGATGGAATAAGCATTTCCTCTTACCTTTTCTTTGAAAAATGTGAACTTTAGATAATAGTCTGTATAATTTCTAGTTCTATTCCTTTGGAAAAGTCTGAACTTTAGATAATTGTCTCTTAAGTATTCTAAAACTTTCCTTTGACCTTTAGTCCAGCTGAGCTATAATCAAGCATATCTATATGGTCACTTGCAGTCTAGCAGCAACTCTTATATTTTGTACCTTGGTTTTTTAACCCATTGAAGAAGGATAGAAAATCCCTGCTGAAGAAATAATGATGTAGAAGCACGCATTGAGTCTGAAACAATATTAGTTTTATTGTTAATGGGGTAGAGAAATAATGAGGACATAGTACCTCTCTCTGTTTTTAATTTACAGATACTTATGGCAAGTCAAACCAGGAAACTTTGGGCTCTGGGTCTGTTTAAGCTACACAGTTACCACAGTTGTCTGAACTGTACCCAACATACCTGATTTTAATCTCACTTGCTCTGATGTTATGCTCATTTATCTCTTCTGAATGCCCTGGTGCCAGTTATGATTGACACTCCCATAATCTGAAACAAATTCAGGCCGGTGAAGACATAAGATATGCTAAAACAGCACTGGCTTTTCCCTCTCATTTTTCTCTTCTGTATTCAACAAGCCAGCCACAAACTTGTTTACTAATAATCACATTGCTTTGACATGCTTTACTTTATTCGGATCACATCACTACATGGCATGTGCATTGAATGTTACATCTGTAAAGTGTAAGAATTAATGCAGGTTGTGAAGCTCTAGTTTAGAAAGAGAGATGAAATGTCTGTCAAATGTGCTTATAGCATTAAAAATACATTATTAACACAGCAATTTGCATAGACTGATGGATCATTTTTGAAATCTACATATACTAGTTAATTCTATTATCTTGTTATTTTAACCAAAAAGTTTCAGAAAGTAATACCGTGTTTTATAATGCTTTGATAAAATAATGGGAATATTTCGCATTTGAACCAAGAACTTTCCATTACTGTGTTACCAGATTCCAACAAAATGCTGCAAAGATAAATAAAAAAGCTAAAATATCCCAAGGTTTTGCCATCTATATTTCTTTTTAAGGATAATGTATTCTTATTCTTATTCTTTCTATGAATGCATACTTACAATTGTGGTCTAGGGGGTGAAACTAATGAAAGATAGGAATCTAAGCCCCTTAGGTCACTGTAAGATTTACAGTTTTACACATTACATTGATTTGGGGTTCTCTTATATGTAAAGCTAAATCTCAAGCAGATTCAATGAAATTTATAGTACTTTTGGTAGGTGATGGAAGAGTTCCAAGAATTCCATCTTATGTTCTTCAGCTTCCTCACTTCACACACATCCTTCAATTCTTACTTCAGTGATTTACTTCTAGGATCTGGAAAAGTTCAGAGTCTTCACGACTATGAAGACAATCACAGATGTTTGAAGTTAATCTTTCTTTCTAGAATGTAAACTATGAATACCATAGTAAGAAAAATAAAACTTATGCAGGAACATTTTGGTTTTTAAATGTGATGTGTTCTTGGCATTTAAGTGAGTTTCACACTAAGCAACTTAACATCCACCTCTCCATGCCATGATAATTGTCTTTTCTGTTCCAATACTGTATGGAACATATACATGCACATGGTAAGAATTTAAAACAATTTACCAGTAGATCATACAACAGTCCTTTAAAACTGAATCTGGAATCACACATATCAACCATATTGAAGTTTTGTTACAACAGTTAGAGAGGCCATACCAGTGTACTTCTATTATGCTATTACTTTTTTTATAATGTTCACTTTGAAATACAGTGGCAGAAAGCAACCACCAGACTATAAAAAAAACAACCAGCATTTATTGGAATGCTGCCTACTTGTACTGGTGTAATAAAGGTCTTGTCAGCACTTCCATTACAAAATGCCAGTTTTCAGGGGTTTGTAACTCTGATATAACAACTTACTATGAGAAGAAATTTAGAATGTGTACTCTCTGCCAAAGAGCATTGAAAGTTAAATACGACTTACATTGGCTGAGGCATTTTAAGTCAGAAAATAAATTAAAAAAATTTTGACTTAACATTTTCTTGAGCTGGTGCCACTTAAGAAAAAAATGTGGCCTTGATTTTAAAAAGTGCCAGATCCTGCAGTTCTTATATATGCAGAACTCACTTTTAACTTCACTGAAAATAATTTCTGTGAGAGAAAGGAGTGCCATTATACATTTTCGTAATGTCATCAAGAGTTATATTAGCTTTTTGTAATTTGAAAGACTGAAATGCTATGGTATAAGATTGCCGCTGGGCACACAGGCAGCATGATAATGACTTTTTGAAGACATTCTCATATGCAGATTAAATATAACAATAACAATTTGTTATCATGAGGCCATTAATGGCAGTAATTTATACCTCCGTCTTACACCCAAAGTATACATGTAACGTCTTATAATATGCACACCTCTCTGCTGGTTTTGTCTGGGATAGAGTTAATTATCTTTGTAGTAGCTATTATGGGGCTGTATTTTGGATTTGTGCTGAAAACAGTGTTGGTAACACAGGCATGTTTCGTCACTGCTGAGCAGTGCTCACACACAGTCAAGGCCTTTTCTGCTTCTCTCACCACCCCACCAGCGAGTAGGCTGGGGGGGCACAAGAAACTGGGAGGGGACACAGCTGGGACAGCTGACCCCAACTGACCAAAGGGATATTCCATACCATATGACGTCATGCTCAGCATATAAAGCTGGGGGAAGAAGAAGGAATGGGGGGACGTTCGGAGTGATAGCGTTTGTCTTCCCAAGTAACCGTTATGCATGATGGAGCCCTGCTTTCCTGGAGATGGCTGAACCCCTGCCTGCCGGTAAATGAATTCCTTGTTTTGCTTTGCTTGCATGCACAGCTTTTGCTTTACCTATTAAACTGTCTTTATCTCAACCTACAAGTTTTCTCACTTTTACTGTTCCAATTCTTTCCCCCATCCCACCGGAGGGGAGTGAGCGAGCAGCTGTGTGGTGCTTAGTTGCTGGCTGGGGTTAAACCACAACACCTCTCAATGAGGACGTGTCTCCTATGGTGAAGACTAATGGTCATTTGAAATGCAGGGAACAGCAAAATGCATCCAGAGAAGGAATTTCAGTAAGTGAAGAAAACAATTACCTGTCTATAGAGTGGAATAGATTGTATAAGAAGTTTTCAAATGAAACGTTCCAGATACTCTTGGGAACATTTCTGCACACCAAATAAACATTACATAGAGAAAACTTGGCATAGCCAGAAGTTCCAAACTAGCATACACAGTCAGATTACTGACAATCAAAGCACGTCTACAGGAACACAGGTGCATATGCATTTAAATTTCAAGACTGGAACATACTGCAAGACCCTAACTTTGCTATATACGTTGCGTGACACAACACATAATTTGGAAAGAAGAAGGAGCCAGGGAAAGATGTCAGCATTTGAATTCTGCCTCACCGCTGTAGAGATATTACAAAGTCAATGCTTATATGGTAAATATCTGCAAACTATAGCATCAGTTCATAAGATGTTCTGGAGTTTTCATAGAATCACAGAATGGTTGAGGTGGGAAGGGACCTCTGGAGGTCATCTGGTCTACCCCCCTGCTCAAGCACAGCTACCTAGAGCCCAGGACCATGTCCAGGCAGCTTTTGAATAGCTCCAAGGGTGGAGATTCTGCAAATAGCAAAACATTTGTTAGTCACAATTGAAATATGTGTGCGACAAAACAGAAGACATCTTGTTCATTCATTCTCTTTGTATCAAGCAGAGAAGTTATAAGGTACAAATATGTAATGCATTTCTATGCTAAGAGAGCAACTTGCGTATCACAGTGAAATTGTGCCCTGTTGTCTTCTAATTCATGAAGAAGCGTCTGACAAAGCACAAATGAAGTGTATAGGCAGAAGCTACAATAAAAATAGGAAGCAGGATTAAGTAAAAGTATTACAAGAGACTAGGCAATTCTACTGGCAAAGGAGAATGCATCTTAATATGCAAAAAAACCCTCCATGATCATGAAAGAAAACTTAAATAGTCAAAAAGGAGAGCAGAAAAAAACAACAGATACTTTGAGAAAGATACATGTTTCTTTACTGGGAAAAAGAAAAGAAAAAAGATTAACAAAAACGATTTTAGTCTAGAAAAAGCTAAGTTCTTTATACAAAGTTTTGAAGCAAGTGGTTCTGCTAGACAGACTGCATTAAAACTCTGTAAAGTTTTTAGCAAATACATCTTTTGGTCTTGCATGTTTGCAGAAGACGCACAAAATAAGAGAAAGTTGATTTGTTAGAAAAATTATTTTTCTCATTTAAAAATAGAAAATAGTAGTACAAAGACAGAAGTTGTAATGTTGTGAGATAGATAAAGATGATATAGAAGATGATGTATGGTGTAGAATCGAGTCTAAACTACCTTCCTCTACATGTAGTATTCCAGCTTGTATCAAAGATACAACAATGCTTTAGCTACAGCTGTCATTAGACTGGGCTCCACCATTTCCTTCCCTGAGCTGCAAAATAACTTCTACATGTTTTCTAACTGGGAGCTTCAGAAGAATCCAAAGAGACGCTGTAATGCACTCTTGGAAAATCTCAGTCTTTACCAATCTATAGGGAGCTGCTAATAGGTGCCATTAATGTCATATGTGAGTATCAGATGAATGTTTTAAAAGAACGTCTGCAGTGTACGCATGGCACAATGACAGGCACAGTGATTAAATAATTTGTCCACAATCATGCAGGAAGCCTGTAGCCAAGCTATACAAAACTTTTCTGAACTCCAGAACAGTTCCTTAACCAAAAAACCATCACTCCTGTAGAGTGGTTTTAGATCACAAGGTCTTAATCTTTATTGGGGTGAACACTATATAATTTACAGAAGGGTCATATATAATGGATGAAAATATTATAGAAAGTGACATGACAGAGTTAAACAAGGTTAGGGAGTGACAAGTTCAAAAAGGCTACATGGAACATTTTTATCTTATTTCTTATTATTTCCTATAACCTAGATTTTAGATTTAATTTTAGGTGAGACTGAATGAAAGTTTCCTGAAAAAGCACAAACAAAATCAAAAAGTTCTATGTGTTTTTATGAAAGCAGTATGAAACTGCTATGTCATTTATTACATTGTAAAAATTAAAGAGAAGAAAAAATTAATTTTTATTTTCAAGACCGTCCAACATTCTATAGAATACAGCAGAGTACTTTAATCAACATTCAGTGATTATTATTGATGCTCCTTTTAAGGTTTATGACTGCAATACCTAACTCCATTCAAAACTCCACAGATAAGACTTTATTCCCGACTTATCTCTTATTATAGAATCAGATGTATGAAAAAAAAAATACTATACTGTTACGGCTACTGCTCAAGAAGGTACATAGTAGCCTATAGCAAAAATGAAGTTTACTTACTTGAGCCCACAATTAGTTTAGGCCAAGGTGGGGTGATCTGACTTTGCTATCTTAATATGGGCAGACAGCTACCACTGCTTTGCTGATTCACTGTAATCTGACTACGCATCTATCCATGTTACCTTTGAAGGACCCCACTAGCTCTCCCTCTTCAACACCATCAAGCAGACATCTGGTCCTTTTCTTGAAGTTCTTCTATTTATCTCTCCCTAACAAGCTGGCTTATTATCTCACTTCAAACAGGGGCCCATCTTCACTCCCTCTATAATCAGCACTGATTACCAAGTATGCACATCCTATCATTTTAGGATATGTAAACTCTCTCCCCAGACTAGACAGGTCAACTTATGCGTTTCATTTATTTTCTGCACTTGGCTAAGTAAGAAAGATCTTTGCATTTAGTAAAGTCATGTACTCTACCTCTTTTCTGGCCTCTGAATGGATTGCCTTCTAGGCACATTTATTATATAAATATTAAATACTAATAATTACATAAATATATCGCTAATTACTGGATGCTTACCAAATAGAATACGTCCTAATTAGATAGAAATAAATGAAGACCAACAAAGTGACTCATTTTACAACACGACCACCCATACATATTACAAAATCAGAAGCTGATGGGAAAACTCACAAGTGGTACAACCCCCCCCCGCCCCAACTGAATAAAAGCTTTGACTCCCTTATTCTTTAAATCTTGATGTGAGAAGCTCTGGTCAGAATGATTAAAATTTCAGATCTCCTTCAGTTTGTCACTGCTATATTTGCTCTTGCCAGAGATATACAGCCCATTCTTGAACAGTCATCTCCTTAAAAGCAGTAAGGAGGAAATGAAAGGTTATGGAATAAATGTGACCACACCAGACAGGTTCAGGAGAATGTATAGATATAGAGTTCACATAATAATCACTGTAATAGTCACCTTGTAGGAAAAATGACTGATCGCAATAATAATTACTTCCTTCCTGTACACCACTTTTGTAATTGGTTCAAAACAAGATACAAATTGGAAAATGGTCTTTGTCTTTTTAATTCACATTATAACGTTAGTTGTGCAATAGTTTATCAGACAAGCCTTGAGGCTAAGTGTGAAAAATTAATACCTTCTATTTTAATGGAGGAACCATGTGCAAATAGTCTGTATACTTTATATCTGTTATAATGACAAAAGGAGATTTTTACTAATCAAAGGAAAATTTAACAGCTAATATACGATGATTCTTGCTTACATTGTTTTCATTTTTAGCCTGTTTAGGTTCTTCCTCTAGTAGAAGAGCATTAGGGTTCTTTTAATCTTTACTACCACTGAAACTTTAACATGGGACTCCTATCTAGTTCCTCGTTAATTGACAAAAGAAAAGGACAAGTAGAGTGACTAATAAATTAATCGTTATTCCCCCTCAACAGCCTGTATTTAGAACATGATAAAACAAAGAAACATTTCATAATGAGAGCAACCAATAAATTTACAAGGTGCAAAAAAAGGAAGAAAAATGGTCTTGTGCCATAATTACCAGTTAGGTACTTAGAGAGAAAATCCAATACATAAAAAACAAAACAAAACCTAACAATGAGGTGAAAACAGAGGGGGACTTCTTAAGATGCAATATATCTCTGTCAGGTAATATATTGAGGTGGTGAAGGGGTAGAGGCCCTGCCAGAACCTTCAGCTCTAGGACATCATTCCTTGTACTCAGTGAATTAAACCCATTTACAAGAAATCAAACATAGTCAATGCATTGTCCATGAACACTTCCACTGCAGGAATTGTTTCTTGCAGAAAACCTGGGGGAATTAGATCCACCCATGAAACCAGAAGTGGTACTTTGGCAGAAATCTCTTAACATATTTGCAGAAGATAGTTGACTAAAAATCTGAAAAATATTCTATATTCACTTAGTTATAAATACTACTATGAAATACTTTTAAAGTCCTAGAATATAATTATCATGGGTGCTGTTAGCTTTCAAGGAGTTATGTTTTAAAGCACTTAGGAAACCTTTGAAAATTAAAGGACTATTGGAGTAATGTTTCATTGGAAGACAAATTTGAGAGACATGGTACTGCGGATTTTACTGTTGTCCTGATAACACTTCGTTCAGAAGTTTTATACTCATTAAGAACAATGCCTTTCTGTCTGCTAAGCAGTTCAGTTTTGAGACCCTGATTTAATGTTTATTTTCCCCATTATGTGTCTGAAATTAAGTCACACTGAAGATTCAACTTGTTCTTATCTCTGTGTCCTGGTTTCGGCTGGGATAAAGTTAATTTTCTTTCTAGTAGCTGGTATAGTGCTATGTTTTGGCTTTGTGCTGAAAACAGTGTTGATAACACAGGGATGTTTTCGTTACTGCTGAGCAGTGCTTACACACAGTCAAGGCCTTTTCTGCTTCTCTCCCCACCCTACCAGCGAGTAGGCTGGGGGTGCACAAGAAGCTGGGAGGGGACACAGCTAGGACAGCTGACCCCAACTGACCAAAGGGATATTCCATACCATATGACATCATGCTCAGTATATAAAGTAGGGGAAAACTGGCCGGGGGTCCGCTGCTTGGGTACTGGCTGGGCATCAGTCGGTGGGTGGTGAGCAATTGCATTGTGCATCACTTGTTTAGTATATTCTTTTATCATTATTATTATTTTCCCTTTCTTTTCTGTCCTGTTAAATTGTCTTTGTCTCAACCCATGAGTTTTACCTTTCTTCTTTTTTTCCAATTCTCTCCCGCATCCCACTGAGGGGGTGTGAGCAAACAAACGGCTGTGTGGTGTTTAGCTGCCTAACAAGTTAAACCACAACAGGTTTTTTGGCACCCAACATGGGGCTCAAAGGGTTGAGATAACAACAGATCTGACAACAGTGAGTTAAAACAAATTTGTTATAAGCATTCATTATTAGGTTAATAGTTGCTGGTCGCAATGTTGATTTATTTGCTCTCAGAGTTGTGCTTGTTCTCAGAGTTGCACTATGTAACACCTTACTTGCTGTATATGTTCCCTGATGTGCTGTTTATCACCTCTGGGGGCTGGATTAAGGTTATCATTTTGCTGTACTGTGAAACACTGGCTTATGATATGATAAAATTACTGGTTGTGAGACTAATCTGGTATTTGTACTCAGCATTAGCATCACCTCAGTACTTTGGGAACCATCTCTCGGAAACTATTAAGAGTTCTCTTTTCTCCTCGGAGAGCCTATTTATGGCGGAGACAAGGGGGAAATTTTCTGCTGCTCCTTCACCTTCTCCTTCTCCTCCAAGCTAGTTACAATAGCTCTTGAGAATTTTGAATATCCTTGGGATGTTTAAACCAGCAGTCTTGCAGGCCTTGTTTAAGGTTAAACAACTATTTAAGAATACCATCCAGAGATCTGCCCCGAGGCTGGATAGTTATGAGTGGCACGGTGTGTGGGATAGTATGGGCAAGTACCTAGGACAGTGGGCATCTCCAGTGTTTTGGAACTTCACCCCTGAACAAGTGCAGAATCCTGAAAAAATAGCAAAATATTTGGAAGAAGCATGCTGTCACCCTGGCAATTCCAGAGACACAAATCACTGCAATGTGCTGGGGCCTGGCCTATGCCTACCGAGCCCTGTTCAACACTATTCAGTATCCTCAAGGGGAAAAGAGGTCTCTGGATCTGATGACAAAGCGACAGGCACTGCGGTTACTCCAACCCCTGCAACAGGCCCTGCAGCTGAAAAAGAGAACCAACCCGTGCCAGTCTCAGTCACCCCTATACACAAGAAGAAATGTTGGAAGCAAAAGTCAGCTTGTTTAGTAAGAGATGAAACTCTTCCCCTACTAAGGGAGGAAGTGGACGCGGCAGACTACTCCGAAGCAGGGCCATCATGAGAATAGGAGGAGTAAGAGGTAGAACTCATAAAGGAGGCGGTAACCACCCGATCCCTGTCCGTGAGTGAGCTGCAAGACATGCGACAAAATTTCAGCCGTCATCCAGGCAAGCACATTGTCACCTGGCTTCTCCGATGCTGGGATAACGGGGCCAGTAGCCTGGAATTGGAGGGTAGGAAAGCCAAGCAGTTGGGGATCCCTTTCTAGGGAAGGGAGCATTGACAAAGCGATTGGAAAAGGGGCACAAGCCCTCAGCCTCTGGAGGCAACTCCTGACGCGTGAAGGAAAGGTATCCCTTCAAGGAAGATGTTATATGTCACCCAGGCAAGCAAACCACCATGGAGAGAGGTATCCAGTACCTGAGGGAATTTGCCGTGCTGGAGGTGATTTATGATGACCTGGGCAATGAGCACTTATCCAAAGATCCGGATGAAGTCAAGTGCACCCGACCCATGTGGCGGAATTTGGTACAGAGCGCATCAGCATCATATGCCAATTCATTGGCAGTAATAACCTGAAAAGACGGAGAAGGACAAATGGTGGATGAATTGGCTGGCCAACTCTGGCAATACAAAGAAAGTTTCTCTTCCTCCCTACAGGCTTGCATCTCGGCTGTGGAGAAACTGTCCCAGGAGGTCCAGCAACTCAAAGAGGATATGTCCTACTCCCCATCTGTACAGACCAGTATCTCAGCTATTAGGAGTAAGCCTCCCTCTGCTCAAGAGGGAAGATATAGTTGATACACACCACAGGCCACCCTGTGGTTTTATCTGTGTGACCACGGAGAGGATATGAGGAAGTGGGTTCGAAAATCTACCTCGACCCAAGAGGCACGGGTATGTGAGTTGCAAGGAAAAACAATCACAAAAGGGGGTTCTTCCAGGAAAACTGCTGCTCCAGTTTCCAGCGGGCAATTCCCCAGACAGAGTAGAAGGGCTGATCTTACTCCTGATCTTAATAAAGGGAATTCTGATTTGCGTTTACAAGAAGTGAGTAACGAATACTATGACAGGACTAGAGGGGCCCTGCCTCCTGCCAGGGGGAGGAAAGGGACAACCTGGTCTACTGGACTGCGTGGATTCGATGGCCTGGCACATCAGATCCACAGGACTATATAAGGCTCTAGTAGATACCGGTGCACAGTGTACCCTGATGCCATCAAGTTATAAAGGGGCAGAACCCATTTGTATTTCTGGAGTAATGGGGGGATCCCAAGAGTTAACTGTATTGGAGGCTGAAGTGAGCCTAACCGGGAATGAGTGGCTATTTCAAGGACCCAAAAGGGTATCGGTGGGCTTTTGGTATAGCTGCCCTGGAGACGGAGGAAACTAAACTGCTGTCCACCTTGCCTGGTCTCTCGGAGGACCCTTCTTTTGTGGGGTTGCTGAGGGTCGAAGAAGAACAGGTGCTGATCGCTACCACAACAGTGCACCGGCGGCAATATCGCACCAACCGAGACTCCCTGATTCCCATCCATAAGCTGATTCGTCGACTGGAGAGCCAAGGAGTGATCAGCAAGACTTGCTCACCCTTTAACAGTCCCATATGGCCAGTGCAAAAGTCTAATGGAGAGTGGAGACTAACAGTAGACTATTGTGGCCTGAACGAAGTCACGCCGCCACTGAGTGCTGCTTCGGAAGTGGTTGGTACTGAAGAACAGCTCCTCCTGGCACCCCGACTGCCGGTACTGGGCTGGGTGTTCAAAGGGAGGGTCCCCTCTACACATCATGCAACCAATGCTACATGGAGTAAGTGGGTCGCACTGATCACACAGTGATCTGGGGGGGAGTGAGCGAACGGCTGTGTGGTGGTTTAGCTGCCTGCTGGGTTAAACCACAACACTCTCACTTCTTTCATGTTCCATATTATTACTAAAATAGATTTATTTTCATGCTAATTTGCTGACCAAATTCCTTTTCCGCTTCTATTTTGTTTTCATAATCTTTTATCCCTTACTTAGTTTTTTAAAGTCATGGCAGTGTTGCTCACTTTTCTTTAGTTTTATTATGAAATTAAATAAATAAACTGGAAAAAGAGAGGTAAGTATGTTACACTATCTGGGCATGATGAAACTCCTACAGCAGGAAAATTCACAGCTGTCCAATCCATCTCCTCATCATGAGTAAGCACTGTGGTACATATGGTGCACAACACTGACCTCAGATCTTTTTCACTCAGATTGCATCTGGTTCTTAATTAGTTTGATTTATAAAATGAAACATAATTGACGCCTTGGCAACATTATGTTGCTAGCAGCAGAAATAATAAATTAAGAATGAGTGAAGTAAAAGTCTCTTTGGTCATGTATGCATAATGGCATGTTGCATATATACAGTATTATCCTGTCATCACTCACATTTTATGTTGTTTTGGGCTGGGTCATGTTTACATAAATGTCCTGAAATAGCTATGTAATTGTGATTGATTCATATGATAAAAAAAAAAGGCACTCTCTGCAAGGATGTGATGCTGTGGAAATTAGTCTTATTTTCCAATGCGCATATACAACTCTTCTGTAGTTGTGTGAAAGTTTGTAGTTGTGAGGCTTGGAAAGAAGTTGTCATCACAGAGCTAAACTAAAACAGGACTGAAAGGTTAAACAGCATTTGGAACGGAAGTGCTCCCAGAGAAACACTTTGCCAGCTACAAAACTATAAAAAGTACAGACGTGCTGGGGAACACAGCAGAGTTGAAGAAGAGCCTAAAGATGCCTAAAAGAGGACAATCGGCTTACCAGATGGCCCCCTCCTTGCTGGTTCATTCATCAGGTTGGCCTGTCCAGTTGAATGAAGACTTGATGGATCACATCTGGCTTAGGGCGAAGGAGAGAGGGAATCTGGAGCCCTGCATCCTGAATACGGGAGAGGAGTGAATAAGGTTTCAGATGGACGGAATAGACAGAATGGTCAAAGTGTGGAGGAGCGTGGTAGCTGAATTAGCCTTCGAAGAGTTGATTCTATTTTTCTGACATTCAGTTTCAGCTAGAGCAGCTATGTGCACCAAGAAGGATTCAGCTCTTTAGTCTATCGAAGTGGTGAAAAGCACGTAACCATTGTAAGAAGGTGTAAATCATCCAGATAGGGCTAAAAAGTATGTTTGCATAGGAACTGCACTTTTCTTCACCTGTTGTGTCGTTCTAATTAGAAGGGAGCCCAGAAAGAGCAGTGATCCACATGCAAGAAGAAAGACGGGAAAGACAGCAGAAGCAGGTGTCAGTGAAGGAAGTGGCACACAAAGGATTGGAGTGGAAAAATACTGGTTTCCCATCTATGTTAATGTAATCTTCACTTCAGAAAATAACATCACATCCTTCTATGCCAGGGAAGTCGTTTCAAATTGCACTCAATTGATATTCAACATCAAGGAAAAATAGAACATCCGAGAATAACAGAACATAGTCAATAGTGATGACAGTAAAGAAAGAAGGGGGAAAGGAAGCAGAAAGCTATCAGGCATGAAAGATATATACGGAGAATATTTTCACTGACATTCTCAGACTAGGTGGAACTAACACTACTGTACCATGGAAAGGTGTAACCTTGCTAGGACCACAAAATGGTATAGGAGAAAGGAGTTGAATATATTACTTCAACTGCAATGTGAAATCATACAATGGAAATGGAAGTGCATTCAGTGCCCGACAAGGCCAAACTTCTGAGCATTACTGGAACGTATTGGGGTCCCTTGGTAATATTATCATTAACTTGAAATTCTACCAGTCTTCTAGAATTTGAGAATAGTCTGAAGATCTATAGTACCAATTTCCACCTTACGTTGCTTATTACTTTATCACTAGCAGAAAGGGCTCATCTTTTTAAGTCTTTAGACACAGTCTATTACTTCATAAGATGACATTACATCTTAGAATTCTGTCAGATATGTAAATAAGAGAATTGATTACTTTTCCTACAAAGAATGATCTAACATAGTTTCTGATCCAAAGCAGTTTCAATCAGGTCAATTGCCTAAGGACTAAGTATGAAGGAACCCAAGTACAATAATAAGGAACTGCATTTCCTCTGTTACAAAACCAAATTATTTCAGGAGCTCGACACTTACCACCTAATGCACAACCACTCACTCCATTTGCACTAGCTGAATACCATTTTTTGCATATTAATTGAGTGGAAGCTAGAATCTGTCCTTTCCTTTTTCAGACCATGTTATCCCTACCTGCCTGCTCCCTAGTGAGGGAGGTAAGGTAGCATAGTGTTCTCTTATCACCACACAGCTGGATCATAATTCTTACGTGCTTTCCAGCACACAGACCAAGACACACTTGACATGTCATTCTTAGAAAGGGACTCAGATCCAGCAGTGTAGTATAACTTCTAGATCATAAGTAGAATGTGGTAGTTCAAGCCTGTAAATCACATTTTGTTTTTAACTGAGAAAGGTAAGTATGCATCCAGAACATAATTAAGAGTTTTCTGAAATATGATTTCATGTCAGAATAGTCTAAATCCACAGAACTAAAATGTTTCATGGAGCTTAGCTACCTTAACTATCACATTATTTATTTTGATAAAACTTAAACCTTTCTACTCAGCAAAATATCAACATCTTCTTTATGCTTTCTTGTTTTAACTTCTGTAACTTAAAATTTATAACATAAGTAAAAAAGAACTTACTGAACAAAATCTTTCAACCACACTAAAAAGGAAGTATTTCAATAATTTTATATTAACAATTTCATTATTAACTATATCATTCATAAAAAAAATCAATAATCTGAGGTTGTTCTGGTAACATTTATAAAAATGTTGAACTTTGCTATTTAAACAGCTCCAGTTTTAATGCCATGCTGAGAAAAAGATTGATGGTATGATATTTATAATATGTTTTTTCACACCATGAACACTCCTGGAGAAACATGACATGTGCCTGTGGATGGCAGATTCTGGCACAGAAGTGCCAGATTGTAGGTTAGTTTGTGTTTGTTGTTTTCAATACATTGGAATAATTTATTTTTAACTCTATTACTTTCACACTGAACGCACCTTGCTGTGAAAGTATTCCCTGTGATTTCTGGTGACAAAACTATGCCTATTAAGAAAGGTGCTGATCAATGCTGTTTCCTAGATTATGCACCACATTCTTTTACAATTTTAGATGCAGTCTTCTAGATGTTATTCCATACCACTAATATTGACAGACATGGTAGAAAAATATTTACTTATAGGATGCAAGACATATCTCTGATCACATCACTTAATTTTACTTTTCAAGAAAACCACTAACAAGGATGTGATTGTACTTTGAAAGTCTAACTATTGATATATAAAAGAAATGAGGATGGTAATTAAACACTTTAGAAGTATATAAGCATGTGCTTTCCCTCGAGAATTGCCATTGTGAAACACCCTCTGGCATAGATGGCAGCTGGGCCACAACGCCTCCGAAGGCTCTTGAAAAATTGCATGAAACTGCAAAAATGTATGAGGATTTACTGCTCATATCCAAGGGACCATATAGGTGCTGTTATTCTAGATGTTCATTGTACATCCATCAAGAAATGATGGCTTTAATGATGTCCTTGCTAAGGCAATTTGTACCAGAGGTCAGTGGGTTAACTTTGAAATTGGGCAAACTGGAAGGAGGGCAATGAAATAGCAGTGCCACCTCTTAGCTCTCTGAGGTATATACTTGGAAAGAAAAGTCAATCAAAAACACAGAAGGAGCTTTAGCTGGCAGCTGAGACAATGGCAGAGAGACTTATCGAGAAATGCCAAAAGAAACTGATTCAGGGAAAGAAACTCATTTTAACACGAGAGTTACTCTTGTGGGAACAAAAGACTCACCCTCCAGGTATGCATTTGACAGATGCTGCTAAAAATATTTTCAGGAGAAAGATGTGGAAAAAATCTAGGTTTTATTACATTAAAAACACAGTGACACAGAAGTACTTTCAAAAATGAAGTAGCACTGATCATTTGTTTTTATTATTTGGGATGTCTAAAAGAGAGGTTGCATGTAATTGTCTTCTCTGGCTATTTCTAAATAGTTTAGAAATATTTGTTTATTATGGTAAAGAGGTGATGAGAAATAGAAAATACTTTAAAATCAGATGTGCAATAGTATACAAAGGCATGCAAGCCAGTTAGTGATTGAAATGATTATACTAGGCTATTTCCTTTTAAATGCATGATACATTGCCTATACTTTGAAGGCAGCACAACGAGGACATAAGTGACAGATTAAACTTGCTAGATGGAAAGAACAAAAGAAATGGACATTTAAACATGAACATTCTTGGCGCTATTATAGGTATCATAGATATAACAGACTAAGCATGGCTCAGAATAAATATTATGTTCATTATAGAGAACCAACAGAACAGTTCATCACTGAAGTACATACAATGCTTCAATTTAAAAAGAAAAAAAAAACCTCTTTACTACGCACTCACTAAAATCAGTTTGGCCCAAATTCAGAGCTCAAATCACCAGACGGACATTGAATATTTTGGGAAGAGGGGAGGCTGATTACTTGTAAGGCTATTGGACTTCTGCAGGAATACGAACGCATAGCATTAAGATGGTTCTCTTAACCCAAAGGTAAGGCCTGCCCATATTCCAAGCAACCCTCTGATTGCTTCTACGATATAAGCCCTAGTAAGAGGTATGTAGTATCACATTTATACAGTAGAGATGCACCATTTCTTCTGTCAGAAGAGTTACTGCATCCAAAGGCACTATGGAACATTTGATTCGCGGTTTATTCCATTAGGAAACAGAATTTGGCATAAGAAAAATGGAATAGCAATGGAAACATCTTTTGGGAAAAACTTTAAGTCTCTTTACTTTATGGCAAAGATGTATTTGCTAGTTTTTGAAAGTAAGAATTGCATTGGCAGCATATCAAAATGTTTACATCTGTGAAAATGCTTTTATCACAAAATTCTGTTCTCACTTGAACAACCTAAGGAAACCATAAGAACATTAGGAATTCAATGCTGAAAACAGGTATTGCTGTGAGCGTATTGTTTGGGATGCAGGAGACGATCCATGTATTGGTATTAGATTTTAGGTGACACTTTGTGAAGACCACTCACCTGAAAAAAGACTGTCAACAAATGCTAATACCATTTCCAGAGGTCTCATTTCAATTTACTGGTGCCATGACAGTACAAAATCCTTATCAGTTGTCTAAATTCCTGTCATTTTTTTTGTCATTTATTGTGATCCTACAGCTTTTTGGAAGGGTTAATTCCATTCAGCTAAGGAATCTACAACACATTGTTAGGGTGTATCAACACCTGCCTAAACATCAGATATTTTCAACTGAAGTTTTAGGGGTTTTTTTGTTTGAAGTTTGTCAGAAACACTACACAAAACATTTACTTTCATTTTTCACATTTCTGCTCCTATGCAGAAACCCAGCACAAAGAGATGTGAAAAGTAAGTGACCAGACAGTCAGTCTATATGAGTTTATGCAGTCAAGGATTTGTTAGGTTATGGAGTCACAGGTTTAGTCACCAGGACTAACATAGAAAACGTTACATGATTTTCATGTTGCGTTAATTTCTTACATTTTTATTACATAATTTTATTATTTCTCTTGTGAAGGGATAAAGGTTTATGCATCTGGCAATCTAAATGACCAGTGTACCTTGCATTACAGTTTGAGAGAGTAGGATTGCTTCACTTCAGATTATCAGCAGCTGCCCATTTAGCCAAGGCACAAAGCCTAAGAAAAACTACTCAGTAACAGACATTTGAGCTTCGAAAAGAACAGAAAGAACGTATCAGGAGATATGAAAATAAAGATTTCTAAGAGATGATTTAAAGACCTTCAGTGAGATGTATGATGGCATTAAAATCTACATTTTTACATTACTTACATCAAAAAGGCACTACAGCCTCTACAGTTTTGGGCATCTTGTCTACAGAAAGAATTGTAGATATGCAAATTTAACAGACCAAGCAAATACAGGATACCGGTATATCATTTCAAGGAAGTCTTAGGAGAAGTGGGGTTTTTTGTGGTTTCTGATAAAGATACACCATTGTCTCCCTCAGTTAAACATGTTTGGCAATAGCAATGTAGCTGATCATAATATTTGTGGTACACTTGGGCAGCACAGTTAATTACTGAAGTATCATGTGAACCTGCCTTAGGGCAATCTGGAAAGTTTAAAACAATAGAATTAGCCGGTAAGCAACAAACTAAATTAATTAATGGTTATGTTTATGTTCTATATAGCAAGAGAAAATTCCAAAATACATGCATCTTCTATATTCTTTAGTATGAGGGACAGAAACAGAATATCACAGCTTTCTTTCCATGGCAGATGCCAAACTGCATTGTTTACATATTAGTGCCACCAGATCAGTTAACGTCATTACTTCACGAAGTAGAGAAGTAATTGCCAAATACCACAACATTACCTAAAGCACAAAAGAAGAAGCCTAAAGGGTAATATAATTTCACAAACACTCTTGCGGAGGGGTACTTTTGTTTATCTCTGCACTTGAGAGAATTCTGGAGAAAGGCAAGATATGAAAACTCATTTAAATAAAGAAAAAAAATTACTAATTCTAGCAAATAAAAGATTGGGTCTCTATATTACGTTTCCTGAGAAAATGCAATCCATTTATAATATCCGTAAGAGGATAGCAGTTCTTCAGCAGCCATCAAGGCAGTCTCTGCTGCCTTGAAGAATTTGGCAGAGCCAAGAATATGGGAGGAAGTTGAGGCTGAGGTCACAGTCAGGAAAATGTCAAGGATTTTGCCCACCAGTATGAGGAAATGTTTTTCCGTTCCAAGCCTAAGTGGGTTGTGCACTGATCTGATCCTCAGAAACACAATTCTCCAGAAATAAGAGTAGGGTTTGTTATAGGCATTTTCTTACATTGCTTTTAATAAACCACACCAAACTGGCTTTTGGACAGCCCAGACACTCATTAGTACAACTAAGGAGAAATTTGGCTTGAGAGTTCAGTTTTTTTAGGAATACTGGAGTTTTTTCAACAAGAATAATCACTCATGCTTATCTAGCAGATATATGCAAGACAAAGTCATGGTCAAGTTCATTGTTTAAGTGGCATAACTAAATACTAAATACTAAAGATTTATGATGTTTAAGTGACACGAAACCTCACCTCAACCAAATTTTGGTTTTGACAGGAATACTTTCTTCCTGTGGGAGATCATGTTCTAGCATCAACCATGGGCTACATCCCTGATAGAGCAATCTTGATAGAAAAGGAGGGTATGCATAGATGGAATTTTATTCTTGGATACTGAAAGACTAAATCAGAAAAGTCTCTTCAAGTGGATTTTTAATTTCAAGAGATTTCATTTGGTTGTTTTAAGAGGATTTACGCATTTAACTGATTAAATGCATTAGAAACTCTGTAAAACTGAGTGGCGATGTTGTAGCAAAATTGGACTTATTTTTCTAAACCATGTTATATAGAAAAGTTCCTCACTCCCATTCAGATCAGGAGTCATTTTGCCGTTGGCTGTGACTAGGAGTAAGAGTGGGTCTTAAATGGGTAACAGATTGGAAGGACAAGGCAAATTAGTGATGTGAGCTAAGTATTTAAACATGAAGAGAAATACTAAGACCTTTTTTACTTTGTCATGCTGTGCAAAGCAAACCACCTCACATTTAGGATGCTTAATTCAATTTGTGTTACACTACTGATGATTATGAAATACATGTTGAAGAGGTTTGTTTTATCTTCTCCTGTAAGTGCAGAAAACATAGAGACTTACTTCCTACATGCAAGTACAAATATAAGTAGAGACACACTTTGTGAATGCTATAAGAGAAAAACATATCTAATGAAAAGAAAAAATCAGGATATATTTAAGCAGATTTAAGAATTTAGGGTTTTATAGTCTCATTTAACAAATTGGTGCCATCATTCTTTTTGGTTGGAACAGCTAGAATAAAAAATGAAAACAGCATTTTCTCTTTATTTGACATTTCATGTATTACTTTTACATTCATGCACATACACCTCACACACACATCTTCCTATTAGTAATGGACTAAATAGGGATTTCCTTCATTATAATTTCAAATAAGAGAAATAAAAGACTGAATTTGACTAAAAATCCTGACAGGGTAGTGTTTCATTAAAAAAAAAAAAAAAGCCAAGATGGAAAAACTTTGCTGAATATTCAAGTAAGTACAAATACATAAAGCACTATTTATAGCATTCTTGTAATGATTCCTAGCTCTTTGTCACATGACCTTCAAATACATCTGTGTGCCAAAGAAAAGGATCAGTGTAAATTTCTTGCTCAACAATATTAACTGGGTCTTTTTTTTCCATCACGCATGAAATTCCACTTCTACAGTACTACAAAATTACATTATGCCCTTCCAGAAGTGCTCTAAAGCTTAGTGATACAAAGTGCCCTTCTGGGCTTTGCTGACCTAGCAGATTTCTCTTTCTAGTAAAAGTGCCTAACTGAAATACTTTGGAACCTTTATACACACAACAAACAGGCTTAAAAGATGTTTCCTTTGGGGGATTTAGTAGATACTTAATTTTATGCTCTCATCTATATCAGTCAATGTAGTATCAACATTTATTTATCAACATATTTTCAGATTTTCATCTTACAGCATATCTCTGGAATTTCAAATTAATAGAAATACAACAGGCAGTAAATCCATCCTTTCATTTTATTTAAGCCAGTGAGCTGTCTTCTGGATCTAAATTCAGTATTCATTTTACTTTCTTCTTATCTACTGTAACGATATTGGAAATAGATTAAGAGATACAATGAAGGTACCACTAAACAGATTGTCTACATTGTAATTCCCCAAGGGACAAACTGGTAAGGTAACTGGAAGTCAATAAAGCAATTCAAAACTAAGTTGTTCAGATACACATTATATATGTTTTATATTTACCTTCATTTTTCTTGATGGTGAAATTTGGATTGTTGACCATTTCAGGAAGAAGACTGTACAGGAAATAATGCCCGTTTTTAGGATCATCTTTGTCAATGGCACTGACAATCTGTATTACCTACAACAGAAAATGCTCTCATTAAGTATTCACACTCCCGATAAACATACAGTATTGAAAAAACCATTCCATTCTATCAGACACGTTCTCATTTGTCTACATACCAGATTAAAAATGCTAACTTATAATCTTGCAAGGCTTTTACAGACCTTACACTGAAAGTCTGGAGAAAAGGGACTGTATCTGGCCCATGTAAACTGTTTCCAGAAGAAGGAGGCAGAGAATAAGGAGAGACAGGCACATAAGAGAGGCCAGTAAAAACTGCTGCTGATTTAGGCAAATAATAAATTATTATTCAGCAATAAAGAAGAAGGATAACTGTGTTTCAGAAACACTCATGATGTCTATGGTAGTCTTTCATTTGTATAGGCATGCTTCCCACTGGACCAAAATGTATAATCTATCTTTAATCCTTTCTCCTTTCCCCCACCACCATTTTTTACTTCATTGAATAAACTTTTTTTTTAAAATTAACTTTTGGTGTGAAGTTTTATATGATAAATAATCTAATCTGAAAAAAAAAGAAAATATCTAAATCTATATTTGGACTTTTTCTTTCATTTTAATAAACCCTCAGTTATTCCTGTACTAGGAACATAGGTTTGTTTTAACATATCGTTATTAAGAAATGATTCCCAGAATAATGCAGGATACTAAGGTTAGAAGAGGAGAGAGTGTTTGGGTAGTCTGAATAACTTTGAATAATCGAATAGCTTTTTATGAAGCACCTCATATGATTTATATGACCAACTACAGTATCTGCCGTGTATTTACCTCTATTTACCTCTTTTACTTCCAACATTACTCGGAAAGATACTGCAGTTTATCATCTTCAAATCATACAGAGCTGCATAGGAATATGAAAGGAGGAAACATTATTTGAAAATAACCAGGAGGTTTGATTTTTTTTTAATATTTGGTGCAATTACTTTTGATTCCAAATATTTTCCAGAGAAGTAGAAACAAAGACAATTATGGATCCAGATCCCGCACTCAGAGTTGAATTTCAGTGGTAGTTAGCTCACGCTAAATGAGGTTTCTAAGAAATTTAATGAGAATTATTGACCTTTCCCGTGTCCATTGAATTCAATAACATTTTTGTCTTATGTAGTTATTTTTGTAATGCCTAAAGCAACTGACCAATAATTTCTTGGACAATTAAATTCAAATTAGGAATCACTACAAATTTCATTTTTAAAGAGTAGAGTAAAAAATGGAAACAGGGTCTGATGCTGTCCAAATTCATAGACTTATACTTTAAATTTCCACAGCTGCACTAACAAAATACTAATAACCAATATTTTATACTGGTTTTACCGCAAGAGAAAGGACTATCAATCTGTATCTGTTGCATATATGATAATAGACAATACCCCATATTCTTTATTCTGTGTTCAAGAGTCAAAGAAAGAATAAAATCTTACTAGATAACCACAAGGAGCAACATCAAAACATAAATATTTGGAATTATGTTTGTAAAAAGATGTTTGACCAGATACTGATATAGGCGTACATAATTTGTAAGACAACCTAGGAAGGAATGTGAGACAATTAATTCCTCACCTAATCATATTCTGGATAGGTCAGAGTTCTTATCAAAAATCTACTGGAAAAAGTTTTAGATTGTTTAAATACCAGATAAATAGATTCTTTTTTCTGATAACTGCATCTGCCAAGGTGGAAACCTTGATTGATATGACTTTAAACACATGTATTAGAAGAGATGGACAAAAAAAGGCCTAACATAGCTTTTACGTAAAGAAGTAGGTCTCCAATTTAATAGCTGCATAATGGATCCTCGAGAGCTACGCAGTGTGAAAAAATATAAACAGCTGAAAAATATATAAGCAGATGTTGTCTGTCCCACTGCAGAGATGGACCCATTTACAGATGTGGAACATTTACAGCTTTCTCTTTGCAGAGGTGTAAGGTACTAAACTATCCACGTGTGTCGGGCCCAGGGCTGGAGTAGGTACTAGTAATTCTGCATCACAGGTAAGTGCAATTTAGAATGGAATCCTGAACAAGTATCTCTAGACAGATATATTTTATGATTGCTCCATTTTTCAAACACTGCTAGAATGGGAAAGCAATAGGGAAAAAGGATAATGGCACAATGAAGTCTGGAAGGTCAACTGCACATAATAGGTGCAGTTTATCAAATGGTTATGCAATTTTATCTCTACTGGCTACATAACTGTTAATTCTTTCCAACATTATGTAAGAGAGTTGACTGTAAAAATTCACTTCACTGTCTCCAGGTTTTCAATTAATATACCTGAAAGCCAGTAGCCAAGGATATTAGTAATACTGGTTTTCAGCTCACAGAAATTTTATGAAATAAGCTTAGAATATCATCTAGATTGGAAATTTTCAGGAAATAGAAACTGGGCATATTCTTCGTCCTTTTTTTTTCCCCCCAGGAACTATAGATACCTCTTAATGTCCTATAGAATTCTTTCTTATATTTTAGTTCTTTCTATCCATTCCCTTCATTGTTTACCAAATCATTCTTTCTCTGAAAATGCACCGAACATTATATGCAAAAGACAGGCTTAGTGGAATAGTACATTTGTTGTGTTACATGCACACGTCAAGGAATTAAGAGTTAGTGTTCCCATAGCAACCTTATTTCTTTGTGCATTTGCATTAAAATAAGCTCTTAAAAAAAAAAAAAAGGCATAACATATATACAGTGATACAAAGCTGCTGTATCTTTTACTCCATAGGGGTGAGAAAAGTCCAGTAATTCTCATTACCACATTTTTATTAGTATGCTGATGAGCATACTTTATTGCTCAGTGTTGTGTGATCTCGTAATGGAACACTATTGAAGTAATTCTCCAACTCTTAATTTGTGGTTCATAACATGGTAGAGAATCTTCCAGGGCTGACCTGCCTTACCTATATCACTAAGATGTTTTTTCTTTCCTAGTAATAACATGCATAACAAAGGTGTTCCACATAACAAAATTGGTCAATACTAATAATAAAGAAACCAAGAACTGATTTTTTCACTACATATCCATAAGCACTACAGGGACAGTTAATAACCCTTTGGCTGTTCAATCTTGAAATTTTTGAAATTCTTCCATGTAAAATTTCAACTTTGATGTTGTATTAAAAATTCATGCATATATTTGATTCTATACATACATTTAGTAGAAACACAGTAAATCAGCATATTTTGCTTAACAGGCAGCTCTGGATTGAAATTAATAGTTAAATGATCCCCTAGGACAACTTGGCATTATAGTCTGCAGGTTTGTATTGCGTTTCTACAAAGCCATATATGCCTGAACTAGTATTTATAAAAGATTACCAGTATAATGATAATGAATGGTGTAGAAGGATAAACAGCAAAACAAAATTCTTATCAATGTATCATAACTATCTATGTGCAATTTTAATATATGATACTGTTTAAAAGTCTTTCCCTCCAATGCAACTTGTTAACCTAATTTAGAATGGTTCCTTATCATTAGTAAACTGTTCCCTACTTTCATTAAAACTGTTCTTCCAACTCTGAAAAAACTTTTGCAGTTACATTGGTGTTCATGGTTATTTCTGAATTACTTTGCAGACTCATTACTATAAGCAGCAAACTCATCACAGTATAATTTCAACTTTGCCTTTTCAGCTACAGCCAGCCCTTTACTGCTAGAACCTGCATTTTGCCATTTGAATGAGCTTTGACTCTTCAGAGAGACAAAGATCTATCTCAAGATTTCTTCCATTAGAAAAAGCCAATTCTATCAGGAGAACTGAATAAAATAGAGACAAATTGCGAGAGACTGGAGGAACATTGTACTCAGTTTTATATTGCTCTAGCTTGAACACTGGCTTGAGCACTGATACATCATTATCTGCACTACTTAAGTGTTTGAAAATTTTGTAGCTTTGTTTTGAGCAAACAGCACTTCACCAGAAAAGTCTGGGTATGAACTGGGGAGCAGTGAGTAAGGCACTTTTCTTACTCAACAATACAAATGTTCTGTTCTGTTCTAGGAGTATAGGAAAATAGTTTAGCTGGGCTGGAGAACAATCAACTGTACAGCTATAGCCAGCAAAACCATGAATGTTATAGCTTTAGCGAGTGGAATTATGCAAAGAAAGGAATA
>NW_009206166.1:0-5296 GCF_000690835.1 Fulmarus glacialis | reverse complement strand
TTCTATGATTCTATGATTCTATGAAAGGTAGATGCATATACAAAGGTATACCTGTTAAAGATTCCCCTTGAGTCCAGTGAAATATTCACGTCGAATGTCTTGGCGTTTCTCAACAGGCAAGGCATTGAGCCTTGAGGTGTGTTTCAGCTGAGGAGTATTTCAGCCCAGGTCCCGTCGTCAGTTGGTGACAGTCCTCCGAATATTGCAAACTCAAGAGACCGTGAGCTCTGAGAGGCATCCCACTCAGAGGGAGATACTGGGTGCAGCCCACTGAGGTCCAGAAGAGCTCAAAGGGTCTCACTTGGGACCACTGTTTATAGATTGCAAGATGATTGACTTTAGTCATCCGTAAACTTCCATCCTGGCCACAGTCCAAGGTGGTAGTTACTAAAATTCTCAAGGTTTCAGTAACAATATCGATCCACTTGAGCTACGACTGAGATAAAGATATCAGGGGAAGACAAAACCCACTCTTGTGTCCCACCTGGGCCAGGCAGTAGGAGTACATTCCCAACCTCAGCTATGTAGAGTTCCTGATATGGTCAAGGGACGCTTAACGACGTGACTCATTACACCTAGGCCAAGGTCTAACGGGATTTTCTGAGCTCAACAAGTGGCTCAGGAGAGGGGGTGGGGAATGCACCACCACAAGAGGTGCCAAGAGCACTGAGAAGCCTTGGGCTTATGAAATGATGTGTTCTTGGGGAATTATTTACTGTGTTGCATGTTTTCTCACATACTAATCAAGAACAAAATGACCCTAGGCGCTGCAGGAGAAGGAAGCAAAGAGGCAACTCATATCTCTGGACAACCCCCAAGACTTTTTCAGATATTATTTATTACGAGTAAAAAGGGAAAACTGACCACTGATAGTTAATTCCTTTATATTTAAACCAACCATTTATAATGCATACTGAAACCAGTAAGTAATACATTTCTCACGTATTTGAAAGGGAAAAAAACAGACTGACATTAAAAAATAAAAGCTATTTATGAAATCTTGAGTTACTTGTTTAAGCCCAATTTAACTCATGTCCTGCTTTATTTAATCTGATGCATCATTTTTATTCATTTTAATTAGGGGAAAAATATTCTGAATGGAAATATTGCCTGAAAATGAACGAATGCCTAGTTATGGCATTGTCCAATTTAACTCAGTTCTAACTGGTTTGCAGTTAAATATGGCTCATAATTTTTTTAAATACCAATAAATTGCATTTTTAAAGTTTTTAAGCTCTAAAAAGAATAAAGGATTTATGCTGAAATTGTGTCAGTATTTAATGACATATAGCACAAACTTCAACAAGCTAACAAAACTCCTAGAACTAGAAGAGCTTTGAATGCATGGTTATTGATTCATGTACCCTACTATATAAAAAAAAACATGTCACTTTAATCTATCATTTTGTTACAATCCCACTATGCTGCTCAAATAAATGCACAAGTAAATTAATAACCTTTATGAACTCTTTTAGGCTGTAACCAGCCTTTTAAAGTACAGTTGTTACATGATTTTTCTATAAACATACTAATTTGTTCAAAAATTCCACTACTAATTTTATGGTAAGAAATATGAATCTAAGCAGTAATGCAAATACTGCAAATACTGAAAGAATGTTTCTGCTCTTTAGGTGTGTTTTTTATAGCAATTAATTAAAATAGGAATTAGGCAAATCCACCAAAACAGAAATATGTCTTCAAATACATGCATAATTGGAGCATTGAATTAGATTCTGATTGTTTCCTTTTATAAGATGAAACATAAGTAAATATATAAGTATACTATATTATACATACTGTGATAATAATAACATTAACAACAAAACTGATAATAATAAGTAAAATACTTACTGTTTCCAAGGAATAAAGAAAAAAGTAGTATGAAACTTCCAAAGTCAAGAAAGAGGATTCCAAGGATATTTATTAGCTGTCTTAATCGGTTTGCATCTGTCTTTATTTGATGGATATTTTTATCTTTTTTTCTTTCCAGTCACTTTGCAACAGTAATTGAAAGAAATGTTTGAAGCAAATATAATTTAGTCATTTTTAGGGTACTTATATATAGTGAACTCAGTAATAACTTTATAAGCATTTGTAGTTTTAAGATTTTATTCTAGTACATTGCAAAATATATAGAATATAATTCTTAGCTACCTTAAATGACTGTTTTTGTCAACTGTTACATTTTAATCAGTTCTGTACAAAGTAAGGTAAGGTAAGTTATGCTATGTGTAACTTCCTTTGAATAATTTCTTATTATACAAAGCAAATGTTTTAGTATCTAAATACTCATAAACATGAAGGTATCTGTCATCCCACATGGAAGAGTTTTTCGTGAACATGAGAGTGTAATGGTATATCATAAGAAGCTAATAATAGGCAATGAAGGATGGATGTGGTTGGAAAATAAGTAGTTTTCTGGTCTTGATGTCATACATGTCTATAAATCTAATAGTCAATGATGAGAAAGGAGCAGACAGCTTAGTTCTCAGGCCTGAGATACTAGTTCTGCTATAACATTACATGAAGCTGCATGAAACTTTTAAAAGTTAATTAAATTCAACTATTTAATTTAGATTAAATGTTTATTGTACACTAAATACATAACCTTTTTAATAACATTTAATAAAGTTAAAAAGTAATACCAACCTAATCTAGTTGCCTTATAATTAACCCAACTATGCCAGCAATAAATGTGCTTTTCCTCTGTAATTGATAAATTAAACTTGCAAAGAGTTTTAGGATTTAACTGGTGTTTAACAAAATAACTGTAGTGGGTTGATTGGATATCAATTAATTGCCAAAAATTAGCATGTTAATTGGCATTTATTTTAGTATAGTGGTAGTTATCTAGTCAATTGCTAATTAAAATACTTAAACAATTACTTTCAATTTATAAGAATGAAATTATACTTTTATTGCCTGCTTCATTTTTAGGTAATGATATGGCAAGTAAATTTATGTCCCTTATGTACTGAACCTCAGTAGTACCAACAGATACTTTATTAGCAGTAAGATAGCCTTTTATCAAGAGCACATAAGTGATGTGCATTTGGCATCAGATTTACTGTAAAACTCACCAAAGTCCGCGTTTGCACATGTTGGTTGTGATTAGTGTCTCCTCTTTGTCATGCTTTTCTTTTCTCTTCCTTCCATTTGATATTTCTTTTTCTTTTCTGGAAACCATGCCAACATTCATGCAACAACAGGATGCCACAGCATGTGTATATATATTGTTAGCATGTCACAGGCAGGGGAGTGGCCCGGCCTCCCCAGGCCCTGGCAGCTGCTGTTGCCTGCGGCTTACCTGGGCCTGGCCCCAGCTGCAGCCCTGCCGCCTCACAGCCCTGCCTGTGTGTCCAGACCTGGGCCCAGTGGCCCAGCCCAGCCTCAGCCCATCCGCATCCCCATGGAGGTGCCCAGTGCTCAGGGGTGGGGCTGCCCCAGTGCCCCCCAGCTGCCCTGCTTCTGGCTAGGGCAGTGGGACAGGCCCTGGCTGCCAGGCCCTGCCCTGATGGACCCCGGGGGGCTCCCCCCTCTTGGCCCCTGACCTGCATGGAGCTACCAGTCCATGCCATGCCCTGATGTATATCAACATTTAAGTTCCCTGATGATATCTCAGTTGCTTTTGATGTTAAAAAAGCAAAACAAAACAAAACAAACCAAAACTGTACAGAACACGAGAGTGCTGTAATTTTATTTGAACCGGGAAAGTGTATCTCGGTCTGCAAATATTAAAAGCTCTTCCTCTGATATAATGTTACTACTGTAATATTAAACCCAAACCTGAACAAAAATCTGTTGAACAAGTTGTGCTATCTTAGAGAAGGACAATTAAAAATTTACTGTCATCACAGATCTTGCTTTGTCTCTCCCTTGACTTCATTCACCTGAAATACCTGCAAATTAATACCGAGTCTCCATCAGACAAGATTCTTCCTGTTACTCACCCTGCTCTCTTTTCATTTTACTCACTCTTCCAGGCAGATATTAGGCACGATTATTATTTTTTCCTCAGTTTATTAAAAACCTGTAGATTTTTAAGTTCAGCAAAGGTTGCAGGCTTGTGATAGTTGGGATCATCTCCTTGCGATTCCAAGTGAGCAGCAATGCGGTATCTCCATTATGCATGTGGGCAGGAATTAACATTCATGTCCATCCTAAGGAATTTCTTACATGTTTCTATCTAGGCACGCTGACTTTCAATGCCTTTCTATGCAGGATGTTTTCTCTTTGGGAAGCCATTTCCGCAGACAGTCTCTCTCCATGCTCACAAGGTTGTGTACTACACCTCAGTAGCCATATACATACACAGAAGTGCATGAGTGTTACGGAAAATGCATTATGCTTCTCTATGTCAGCTCTGTAATTAAATGTTTTTTTTAATTTTCCCATACATATTACTGTGTTTATGCAATGTGTTCACAATCGTAATAATATAACATAATCCTGAGCACTTCTCATTGAATTTGCTCTCTCTCCCCATTCTTGTGGCAGGTAAAGGAGAGGGCAGGTAAAGGATAGTGAATGATGAAAGGAAAGGAAATGGGTTTACTTCCTGTCTTTTTATATACTTAAAAAAAAAAAAAATATATAATAAAATATAAATATGTTATTCTGAAGCAATAAATATTTTATATTAATTCTAGTAACTATTACTGTTTAATATTTCTTTGGAAATGTATTTCTTAACCATCTAAAACACATAATTTTACAAAATGTTAGGTTCCTCAGCAACATCAAGAAGTAGAACAATATGTAATCAAACTGTAGAAACTAAGTAGGAAAGAGGAGGTGATATGGTATCTTAATTTCCAAAATTATTACATTCTATGTCCTACATGATACAGGATGTCAAACTGAAAAATGGTTCTTACCATTTACAGGTCTGTCTCTTTATAGTTTTTGTAAATCTGCTTGCTTATGTCTGACATAGTTCTCCTGTACAGTACTATACACTAGCAATTTAATTGTCAAAAGACTCTTCCCCCTGACACAGAAGAAAGCATTATTTTCCTTTTTTATTCTATGTACAACAATCTTAATTGTAAATGAGTAACAAAAGCATCATATTAAAACTGTGAAAAAAGTTATTAAACCATGCAAGTTTTGGAAGAAAACAGATACTGTATATGGTATTTTGTTACAATATTAGAATAATTTCAATTTAATAGTGGCCATAAATAAATGTATTTAAAAACTGTGAATTGAACCCAAATATCCTGTTTGTTTAAAAGAGCTGTAAATCAGCCTCCATGTTTTAAGACATAATAAGATAGAATCATAGAATCATAGA
>NW_009206165.1:0-3667 GCF_000690835.1 Fulmarus glacialis | reverse complement strand
GTCCCAGCTGTGTCCCCTCCCAACTTATTATGCACCCCCCCAGCCTACTCGCTGCAGGGGCAGTGTGAGAAGCAGAAAAGGCCTTGACACTGTGTAAGCACTGCTCAGCGATAGCTAAACCATTGTTATCAACTCAACACTGTTTTCATCACAAATCCAAAACATGGCAACATACCGGCTGCTATGAAGAAAATTAACTCTATCCCAAACACTGTGGTGTTTGGCTAAGGGCCAAACTCCCACCCAGCTGCTCACTCACTCCCCCTTCTTGACAGGACAGGGGAAGAAAATAGCATGAGAAAACTCGTGGGTCGCGATAAAGACAGTGAGACTGCTTACCAATTACTGTTGCCGGCCAAACAAACTCGACTGGAGAAAATTAATTTAAATTATTGCCAAATAAAATAGATTTGGGTAGTGAGAAACAAAGACAAACATTAGAACAACCCCTTTCCCATTTCTTAACTTTACTCCTTCACTCCAGACTCCTGTACCTCCACCCTGACCAGGGCAGAGGGAATGGGGGGGCGGGGGCAGGGGGCTGTGGCCAGAACATAGAAATTTCTCTTTGATGCTCCTTCCCTCTCACACTTTTCCTCACTTCTGTTGTGGCCTCTCCCCACGGGCTGCAGTCCCTCAGGAAAAAATCTGCTCCAACATGGGCTCCTCTCCACAGGCTGTCATTCCTGTCTGGAAGATCTCCTCCAGCATGGGCTTTCCATGGCCTGCAGTTTCCTCAGGGAATATCTATCTTCTCTGGCATGGCTCCTTCTTAGGCTGCAGTGGATATCCGCCCCACTGTGGTCTCTTCCACAGGCTGCAGGGGAATCTCTGCTCTGTCGCCTGGAGCACCTCCTCCCCTTCTTCCTTCACTGACCTTGCTGTAATCTCTGCTGTTTCTCACTCTTTTTCTTTCCTCCTCCTCTCTCTGCCCAGCCTTTTTTTCCCTTTATTTAATATCTCATTACAGAGGCGCCCCCAGCATCGCTGGTTGGCCCAGCCTTGGACAGTGGTGGGGCCATTTTGGAGGCAGCTGGAACTGGCTCTGTCCAGCACAGGGGCAGCCCCTGGTCTCTTCTCATAGAGGTCACCCCTGCAGCCTCCCTGCTACCAAAACTTTGCTGTGTAAACCCAATACAGTAGCTTTTTACAGCAATACCATATATTTCTGTGTGAGCACATCAACTTTTGTAGTGATAGCTATACTCCTGCAATCATAGTTAAAAGTTTATGCAGAGAAATAAATAAAAAGCTCTAAGAATGGCTATAAAGCAATCAGAAATAGTAACAAAAAGTCACTAAAAGCAATGTCGCCAGCTCCCTTTACAGTTAATGAAGAAATAGAGGCACTCCTACAGTACAGTTAGTCTCTTCCTAAGACAGACCATCACATTTGATGAAAAAGGTGATGTCCTAGAACTACTTATTTCTCTGCACAGACTCTAAGTGGAGAACAGATGAAGATCTCTCTATTGGAGATGTCTCAAGTTTTGTGGTTTCGTGCTAGCTACACACGTCTTCCAGTAAACTGTGGGGTAGATGTGAAAGTCAGTTTAAGAATCCATATATGTTGCCTGCCTGCTAAGTCAAAACTTCCAATGGGATTTGCATTCTTAATGCCCACTGTAGTGCAGAAACCACGGAAACTGCCTACGTAGCTATAAATATAAACAAAGATAGTTACCTCAAGATGGGGAAGGAATAACTCATTTTTGGACATAAACTTTTCCAGTTTCTGAGCTACGTGTGTAGGTTCCTTTTATGTTCAATAGCAAGGTGTAGGCAACTCCAGAGAGCATTTCATCCCTTGCTTTGGTTGATACTCAAAACAGGTAGGAGAAGTCGTTGTCTAGAGGTGTTTATTTTTCTCTACTGACTATAGGGAGAGCCTCAAAGCTAGGTCATTAAATCTTAGTTCTTGGTTATCTGCCTTTAAGTGATTTGAATCCCCCTTTTGCACAAGACTGAGGGAAAAAGGGGATTTTGATGCTTTGTCTGAAACGTTCCATTGGAGTTACATTGCTCCTTGTGCCTGAAATTTGGATGCTTTCTCCGTAAAAACCTTTGATAATATTTTAACCAAAGTCCTCGTTTCTGTAACGTTTCATAAGTTCTTTCTGTCCTGCCCCCTACAGATTCCACCTTCTACAACCCTAAATCATGTCAGTGAATTAAGTGCAGCCATCTCTTCTTAGGCTGCTCAGGGGTGAATGGCTATCTTCTTCCTGGAAGACTTAAGGACGGCAACCAAATCAGCAGTTTTTGCTGACAGCCTCTTTTTACAAAGGAGGTTTAGACACCTTCTTTTCCAGTTGAAATGGGGACCCAGATCATTGGGACTTTGTAAAAACACCTCAGATATCACAAATGAAGTAGAATAGTGCCTGCTATAGAAAGCACTCCTCCCTCCCCACCCCTCCCAGAAAAGCTATAGAAAGCACTCCTCCCTCCACCTCAGGAAAAGTGGTATTGCTCATCAGGAAGGTGGTGATCAACAGAAAAGGTAGGTATCAGTAAGGTGTCCAGTTCCTCTCACTGACCACATATACCAGAACAGCACCAGGGATTAATTGAAGCATTTATTAAACTGTTATTGCTAGATTGCTTCATGGGTCGTGAACGTGCAGATTAATGTGATTTTTTTTTTTTTTAAAATGAAACAGGATTCCCCAAATAAGCAGGATTTAGGTACCTAAATCTCTTAGATTCCCTTGAAAATTCTAGGAGTGCTTTCAGAGTGATTTCTATTGCAAACAAACCAGTAATAAAAGCAGTGGGCTGAAGTTTGATGCCACCGGATCCAGCCAGCAGTTTTGGCTTCTGTAATTTGAGAGTTCAATGGAAATAAGGAGAGTTAGAATCCTCCCTCTCTTTAAATTTTGGTGGTAATGGAAAATTTAGCTCTCTTAAGCCCCTCTGAAAATCCCACCCTGTGTAGCCTTGATTTCCAGAAATGACTTTTGATTTGGGGTTTGTGCTCTGTGGAGTTTCTTCCCCACCATACTGAGACACTTAAAATCAGAAGTCACTTGAGAAAATTTTGGGGGTGAAGGTATTCAGAATCTCATTATTTATGAGTAACATTATTTGTTCAATGGAATTTTCAATTTAGTGTCTGAATAAAAGGATAAAAATAATTGTTATTATTTTCTTGCTATTGTGTTATAAATTATATTGTACTTTGCATTTTCAACAAAACTTTAATGATGATAATGATGATGATAAAATGATAATAATAGTAATCCTAAAAGTTTTGTCTAGTCTAGAAGTAATTTCAAGATTTTATTTAACCATTTAAAAACTCCTCTGCTTCACGCTTTCCTCTAATTCAAAGTTAAAAAAGAAAAAAGGAATCTGCACAATTCATCCTATCTCCAGGTATACACAAAAGCTGATCAAATGATTCACACCCCTAAAGTACGTTTTTTCTGCACTGACCACGGTATGACTCCAGAGGACCAGTACAAACAGAACAGTTTAAACTGTGGCTGTCTACATTTGGGTGTAGTTGTGGGGAATTTTTATGGTACCCCTTGAGGTTAACTAAACACACGTTTGTGCTTAAATACATATAAAAAAAATTAACACTGCATTGGACAGTTCTACCACCATAAGCGGCTCTACAAGGAGTCTGCAAAGATGCGTCACAAGCTGATTCCTTATATCC
>NW_009206164.1:1108-24756 GCF_000690835.1 Fulmarus glacialis | reverse complement strand
GGCATCCCGTCCCTCAGGCGTGTCGACCGTAGCTCTCAGCTTGGTGTCATCTGCAAACTTGCTGAGGGTGCACTCGATCCCACAAAGATCTTTCCCATGTAAGAGTTCTTCATTGACCAAAGCTGGAGCCGTAGGCTAACCTGGCTTATAAATTCAGTGCATGCAAAATGCTTCATGTATACTGAACTCCATGAGATCGGGGACTTTTGTGCTTTTGTGTCTCACAGGGTGAGAAGCTCTGCAAAGTGGGGTGTCAGGCATCCTTGCATTATCAGTAAGAAATGTGTCCTAGATCAGTGGTCCTTGACATCAATACGTGAGGCTCAGGACTTTCTCAATACACAGGTATTTCAGTTCCTCAGCAGAAGCCAAAGGAAAATCTGCCAAATGGAGCCTGTATTTGCTTTCATAAACTGGCTGAGCCTGTTACTGTTTCTCTGGATAACCTCAAATAAAACCACAACGTGCTGTTTGGAAATGTTCCTTGAGTAGGACTGACCTAACCATTGAAGATGAGTGCTATATGGTCAGGATGGCTCTCTGCTTGGCTGGTTGTAATATTTCAGTTTGAAGCTGACATTTCTTTCCCTTTGCAATGATGATAGTTTTGGCTGTCATAGTAGTGATCCTGCTCTGTTAGCCTGATATTTTTCTTTTATAAAATTACTCCAAAGGCAGTGGTCTGAATCAAGAGGTTCATTAATAATTGTACTGGGGTTTCATCCTTTCTCACTTCTGCATATATCATCATATTTCAGTATTGAAGTGGGTCTTCCATAGTTGCTGAGGCATTAGTTGTTGTTAAGACAGAAGTAAAGTCTTCCTAGTTGAATTGTAGTTAGCTGGCCCTGGCTGACAAGTGAGTGTTGTGTATTCTAACAGGAGTAGAATAAATAGCTCAGGGTGGTCCATTAGCTTACCTGGAGTTTCTTGGGAACCCAACCCATTTGTAGCGGGTAGCTGTGTAACTCGCCTAAGCGTAGCTTCCAAGTGACTGGTGTGGTTTAATTGTGAAAGGTTTGTCGCAGTCAGGAGTCTCCTAAGTTTTGATGGTTCTCTTCCATTGTTTATATTGGTTGCACACTTAAGTATTTGCCTGCAACAGCAAAAAGGGACCTGTGAGGCTTTTTATTTGGTTATGTAAATGGGCCTGTGAGTTTGACTTGGTGTTGCATGTACTATTGTTGGCAATGTTCTTCGTGTATCATACATAGCCACCTCCGCGCCACTCTTCCTGTTGGACGTTGGGCTAAAGGTGCTCGGCTTTCATCCTCGGTCCGTGTATTCAGAGTTCAGCTCCTCTTAGGGTCTAGTGGGGTGCCCTAACATCACGGAGAGCCAACAGCATGCTGGACATTCTGACAGGAGCATGCCCAGGGACGGGGGGAGTGATTATTCCCCTCTGCTCAGCACTCCATAGACCACACCTCGATACTGCGTCCACTGCGGGGCCCAAGAATGGCATTGCCGAACTGGTGTGAGTTCAGGAGAGGGTCTGCAGGGTGGATGGGGGCTGAAGCACTTGCCCTGACAGAACAGGCTGCAGGAACGGGACTTCTTCAGCCTGGAGAAGACAGTGCTTCGGAGGGACTTCATAGCAGCCTGCCAGTGTGTACAGGGAGGTTATCAAGGAGACGGAGCCCGGCCATGCACGGGGGAGGACGAGAGGCACAGGGCATCATTGAACTAGGTGGTTCCTTCTGCGTACAAGGAAACTTTTTTCACTGTTAGGATAATTAATTGGTGGACCCAGGGGCCCAGAGGTTTTTTGGATCCTCCATTGTTAGAGGTTTTGAAAGACTTGACTAGACAAAGGCCTGAGCAACCTGGTCTGACTTCATAGCTGACCCTACTTTGATCAAGAGGTTGGACTACAGATCTCCCAAGGTTCCTTCCAACCTGAATTATTTCATGATTCTGTGATAAAGGTCTGTGATATACAAAGGTTTAGAAGGATATTACTTCATTGTCCTGAAAAATCCATGGATCTAGGTTGCCTTTTTTTTTTTAAAGAGATTGAAGTAATTGATTTTTTTTCTTTCAGAAATTATAGATAACTCTTGAATGACTTCTCATAAGTTTGTCTGCTTTCGACTTTAGAGGGGCTGCTGAATGAAGATGTTGCATCTGAAAACACGCTGCAGAGCCTGTATTTCACGTTTTTCTGTCTTTTTTGCAATGTTATAATTTTGTGGAGTGTTTATTACCTTTTGGCTTATAGTGCTTTACAGGCTCTTTATACCTTTCACTAATTTTCAGCCAATCAGTACATTAATGAGAGCAATGGCCTATGGATTTCCAATCTGTTGTATTGCAATTGCGCTGCTCTGGATATTGCAAGAATTTATGCCCCCTGAATCTTTATTTGCAAGACAATTCTGTAGTTGTTTTCCATCTTGGGCATCCAGTAACAGTTCACATACTTCAACAGTAGAATATCTTTGTAATATATTCTAATTTACAAAGGCTTTCTCCCCCCCTAGTTACCCAACTATGCTGTTAATATATTAGTATACCCCTTGAATGTTTGTCTTGAGCCTTTTTTTTATTTGTGATAACTTCCATCACACTTTGAGCTGGCTGAATTCCGGTGCACTGGAGTCCTTTCGTACTAATCTGTGTTTGCTCTGTGTGGTCTATAGGCTTCTGGTATGCCAGGAAACAGTGAAAGGTTGCTGCTTTTTTTTTTTTCTTCAAATTTGTATTTTTGATCTTATATCAGTCTAGTTCGGACACTGAAAGATCTAGGTCATGCAGATTTGGTGATTTTTTTTTTTTTTTTTTTTTTGATATTCAGAAAGTCTTGAAGTTGTGTGTGTTTCATCTTAATAGAGACATTCCATATAGTGCTAAATTTGTGACTTTTTTTTTGCCAGCTGTATGAAACAGGGTTAACATTGATTAGAAAAAGGGGTAATTGCCAGTCTCCAAAGAGACATTTGCTTAAGTTTTCACTCTTAGTTCCAGTAACAATTTTTAAATTCATTTGTGACATTGGAAATGGAGAACAAATTAATCTCTTGTGCAGTCTTGCTTTGAAAATCTGGCTGTTGGACTTATGAGTTGAAGTACCCAGTTCACAAAATACTGAACTGAAAATTATACGCATCGTGTTAGAAACAGTGTTTGCAGTCTTATCAGTTTTTGATGTTGCCATATTTTATATCATATTAACTGTAGTCCTAGTAGAGGTAGGAGTAAACTTTGACTGCTTGCTAAAAGCTTTGCTAGTGTAAGTGGGAAGCGCATCTGTTCTGCGTTTTTAAGTGCTTGTTCCTGAAGACGGTCCTGTCTTCAGTCAGCAGCTGAACAACCAGCGTCTGTTTATTTGCTTCAGCAGTGCTGGTCTACCTCTGCATTTCTGTGATGCAACGGCAGTTAAGTCTGATAGACTGGTTCTGGAAACATCGGTATGTTGCTCTGCTGGCAAAACTCTTTGTGCTACTATAGGAAAGACATTCATGAGCAAAGCAGTCTGTCAAGGGAAAATACAGACTTGTTGGTGTATCTGTGCTTCAGCTGGCAGTATTTCATTGACACAGTCCTGTTGGTAAGAGGTTAATGATGAGGAGTAAGTGGCTGGTACCTAAAAATTAACAAGAAGGTTTTGCTAGTCAGAGTAGACATGGTGGCTTACTTGATTCTGCTTAACTTACTTTTTTTTTTTTTTCTCAAATATAAAATCTTAATTCTTGCATGGGAATGCTGTAATTTTGCGTTTGTTTTTTGTGACCTCCACTGATGACTTTTGACTAACTTAAATTTTTGTCACATCAAAATATTTTATTCAAGTCCAGCTTAACTGAATCTTGAGAAGTGGGATGTACTATTCTTGTTGTCTTGCTGTTTGCTCAATGGAAGTTGTGCACAGATCTGATAATAGTCTGTTAGCACTGTGAGGTTTTGGAGTTTTTTGATTACCTTTTTTTTTAAAAAAGAAAAAGCTGGGGGAGAAAAAATGCTCTTTAACTGATACAAAGAAGTTGCATACAAAGCAAGGTATTTTGGAACATTATATTTAGTAGATGTCTGCCTGAAGCAAACTTAATTGGATGGGAAGAATTGTGAGATTTCACGACAGCCTAATTCTGAGGCTTGGTCTGTGTGCGTGTAGGTTCTGATTATTTTCAGTAAGGTAGTTATGCTAGTAAAAGGCCTGTTATGCAGTTTGTTCTGTTAAATTGCAATAAACTGCATGGATACAACTGCTGTGCCAAAGAATTGTTATGTTGTTTTGATTTTGATGGTCTAGCTAAGACAGTAAAACTTAACTGTAGGCAAAACTGAAGTCGATGTTCACAGCTACCAGTTTGCCCCACAGATAGTTAGCTTTTAAATCTCTATTGTGTCAATAAACGCTTCCCATATATATTGCAGTGCAACACACAGCATGATTTTATTCTAGTTTATCCTAAATTTTTTTTTTTTTAAAGTGCACACATCTATTTTGAGACTGTCTAAAATCTGTAGGCAGAAGTGCTAAAAGTTTGGACTATGGATGTTTTGTTCCCTTTGTTGTTTTCCAACTTGTGGACTCTAGCAGGTCAACACAATGTCTTGCCTGGAATTTCCTTGCATTCTAAAATTAGGAGAAGGATCTAGGAAACAATAGCAAATCAAGTCTCTAAACCTCCTGCTCTGGCTTGAACCTTTGTTGTCATTTAGACTTTCACCTACTTCCTTTCTTATTAAACTGATTTGCATTAGATAAACTGAATTAAAAAGAACTTACGCTGTTCAGTGTCGAGGAGGATTTTTTTTTTTTCTTCTTTTTTTACTTATTATGATCTCCTCTACTACTTTAGGACATCAGGAGTATGAATTTCATATCACTGCTGTTCATCCCAGAGCACTTCTCCCATTCAGTACGGGGAGCGATGTGGAAGTACGACAACCTCGGCAAAGCAAAGGCTGCGCCACGTTTTGCAGTCCCTCAAACACGCACTTGCGCCCGGCAGCGCTTCCTGACCGAGACATCTCTATGGGAAATTGCTGAGGTCTTGATCTACAGCAGAGAAACTTCTCAAGTTATGTTATTAGCCCTCATCATCATTCCTTCTAGTGGGGCAAGCAGCTCTCTTTATGGTCTGGGTATCTTTTCACGGTTATGTTGTGCATCACCTTTTCATTCCTTACCCCTCCATTGTCTGGTCTGTATTACTGTTCTTTGCAACATTATGAGTGACAGTTGTGGGTGTCCCACCACCCTGAACCTGAACAAATCTCAACACCCCCACAGCTATTCCTGGGGAGGTCTGTTTCAGCAGCCTTTTATGCAGATGGATTACTGGAAAGGCAACTGAGAAGGAAGGTTCAGACCTCAGATTCTTGTTTGCTCCTTCTCAGTATGATCTGTGTAAGCAGCCCTGACTCTCTGGACATGTTTTGTGATCTGTAAGTAATCCTGCCATTACATCTTCTGTTGCTTACTCTAATTCCCTCTCTGCCTCTGGCGTAGGACAGACAGGATGCTTACACGGATTAGGAATGGCTTCTGCGTGTTACTTTGTAGACCTGAGTTTGTTCCTAGCTTCATCACTACTTTCTTTTGCATCGCAGGTTGAGTTATTAGCTTCTTGAGGTTTGGCCATCTAAAACTCAGAAACTGTTAGAGGTGACTTAGAGCACTTGTCTGTACTGTGGCAGAACCCAAACACATAATCAGAGACACAGTGTTGCTACGTGTGTGTGAACAGTCTCTGCCTTTATCTATTTGTGGGTTATGGGTAAACTTCTTAAAACTGTCTCATTTTCTGCAGTGGCCCAGTATTATTTGTTTGTTATTCCCAGGCACTCTGAAACGATCCAGGAAATGCAGCAAACACCACAGCCTTGGTTTCCATCCTGTCCAGTATCCTATGTCCGACAATAGTTAGAAGCAGCTGCAAGATTTGTTCAGTTGATAATTATAGTATGTTGTTTTTAGTAAACTTACTGAGAGGGTGTTGATGTCTAGAAAGAGTATGATTGATGAATCTTGTAATTTACCATTTACAGCTAATATAATTGACTTCTGAGGACAAGGGTAGGTGTGAAGAAGTTGGATGTTGTTAGACTAGGAGACCTCTAGAGGTCCCTTCCAGTCAACATTTCTGTGACTGTGGTATTTCTAGAAAGGAATTTTCTTTCCTTCTCTAATTCTTTGTTACTTGGGCCCTACAGATAGTTTGCCTGCTCCTTTTCTTTTCTGGTACAAGTGGCACAAATGCTTTGTCTGTTGATGTCCTGACAAAATGTACTGTACAGCAGATGTGTATGACAGCAGGGAAAGGACTTCAGTCTGGAAGTCCCCTTATGTTTCTCCTTTGTTGGCTTCTCTGGACCAGACTCATAAACACTGTAGTGTCTGCTGGCAAGCTGCTTTGTAGTGACTTCCTCATGATGCTAGTATTTGAATGCCTAAGATGAACTGTTATCTTAGGAAACAAGGAACATCCATTTTTTTTATCCTACAAGGGAGGGAGAAGAGCCGTGGGATAATAGAGATGTTAAATGAATCATCAAGCTAAACTCATTAAATGCCTTTCTTCTTTCACCCTTGTCTCTTGTAGACCTTAATCAGGGTTCTCATCTGTGCAGCAACTGCACTTTGAGGACCTCACCAGGACAGAGGTTATGAGAGAAGGCAGTTATCTCCAGGGATGGATGCTCAGGTTTGCCCTGAGGTGAGAAGACAGGTTTCCCACAGAACTGCTGCTGACCCAGTTTTGTTCTCTCCTGTCATAGCCTTTCTTTAGGCTTCTGAACCTGCGCAAGCTGGGTCTGAGTGACAATGAAATCCAGAGACTTCCCCCTGAGGTTGCCAACTTCATGCAGCTGGTGGAACTGGACATCTCCCGTAACGGTAAGGTCAAAGCTAAATGGGGAGTGGGTGCCCCACAGCCCTGCTTCTCTCAGTGTAGTAGTACTACCCTGTGCACTCATGTTCTGGAAGAGGCAGTATCCTTTCACAGTCCTGCAGAATGATCTCTCGTGGGTCCTGAGCTACGAAAATATGGTTGTCTTACAGCGTCTTAGGCTGTCACCAGTATCTGGTGCTCCATTTTCCACATGATAGGCTCTTCTCAAGCCTCTTTTTTTCTTTCACATGTTTTTTCCAGACATTCCAGAAATTCCTGAAAGCATCAAATTCTGCAAATCCTTGGAAATCGCAGACTTCAGTGGGAATCCTCTCTCCAGGTAGGAAGGCATATGCAACCCTTTTGTCCAGCTGAGAATGAGAGTTGAAGTTCCTCATTCTCCCTAGCATTCTCTGGTCTTCATCTTGTAATTATCTTCCCTTGAAGTCAAGGCCTAGGGTCACCCTGCCTTTGCCAAGACCTGCAGATGTCTGCTCTCCTGACAGGTGGAACAGTCAGCATAGAGAAGAGCTGGTGTGTGCTCCCTCTTCTGTGGGGCCTATAGCTTGGATTGATGAGCCTTTAATCATACTGTTGTCACTGGTGTGAATGGTGAGGACTTTTGTCCTCTTGGAATAAGTTTGTTACTCCCTCCCCACCCCTTCACCCTGCTGCACAAACCGAAATGGATGTGGGCTCATTGTACTACAAGGGAGTAGAGAAAGGTCTGCATACTACCCTCTGCTCTCTTGTCAGTCCTTTTTGCTCTCTTGTCAGTCCTTTTTGCTCTCTTGTCAGTCCTTTTTGCTCTCTGACTTCTTATTTATAACTTAGGATGGCCGTCCTTTGAACTCTGTGTTTGGTCGGTTTCCCCTATATCTCAGTGCCCAGAGCTATGTCCAAGGACGGGGCTCTCTGCCTTGTCTCTTCAGTCTTCTGTCTCTACAGCTCTTAATCCATAATGTTTTGGGAATTTAAGTGTGGTTCCTCTGCCTTGGTGAACCGTGCTTTCAGGCACTGGTGTCTTGATGCATTGTCTGCCAGGGTCCCTGTAGATGCCAGCCTGACTCCAGATGCCTGCTGCCCTCTGTGCTCCTGGGCAAGCGCTGCCCAAGTCGCCCTTTAAATAGATTTAACTCTCTGCTTCCCTCTTGTGGTGCCAGAACGGGACAAGCTTTTCAGTCGGTGAGAATGCCTGTACCACAGGAATGACCAGCACTTCTACACTGGAAGTTATTTGTCAGTCTTTTTGTGGTCCAGAGTTGTAAGATGTGTGTCGTGAGCAGTGGGGCAGGGAAGCTCCAGGAACTGCCTGTGAAGAGCAAAGTATTTCTCCTTTTCACGGGTCTTTCCCTGTTCTATGGCACCTTGGAGCTGTTATGATGATACGACTTGGTCCTGGGGAATGCTGCAGTGTCATCTGCAGAAATATCCTTAGGTGGGCATTTGGATTACTTGGTAGCCCTCCCTGCTTCCAAGTTTAAATGATCACATGGCATAATTTAGTCTGGGATTTGTGTTTGAGTACTGCAGAGCCAACTTCGCACACCTGGACATGTAGTAACTTTGGTGCAAGGGGGTATTGTTGTCTTGGAAACGGGGCATATTCTGGATCAGGAGCCAGGGTCTGAGTTGGTTCCTGCTCTTCTCCTTTCCACGTGGTGATACCAATTGGGATAAGACTGGCTTTTTGGGGTTTTAAGTGAGGAATTTAGGGCTTGTTTTGTGTACGGAATTAATGGTGGTTTGTTCCGTCATGCTTTCACAGGCTTCCAGAGGGCTTCACACAGCTTCGGAGCCTGGGCCATTTGGCCTTGAATGATGTGTCCCTGCAGAACCTCCCCAATGACATTGGGAAGTGAGTATGCCCCTGTTCCTCATAATGAGGAGTAGGGTTGGGGTGGGGACACCATGCTGTTGAGGTAGCAACGCTAGGAGGACTTGGAAGTGAAGAGCGTGCCGTCCCACGTACTGAACTTGCCACTGTACTGAACATACTGTGTGAGCACCTCGAAGCATTGTTCTTGTTAAAAGACAACCTTTTTAAAAAGGTTCCTTTCCTGGTCTCAGCTGCTTCTCCTCCTCCTCTGTGGTCTGTGGCACAGGCAAGGAGTGCATCCAGGCTTCTCAAATCCTCTATCTTTCCTTATTTTATGAGTGCCCGTTTGCCCCTTTCCAAACAGGTGTGGTCTGTCCAATGATGTTGAAATGATTTATGCTGCTAGCAAATGGCCAAGGCAAAGCCCATGGGGCTTCGCCCGTGGGGTGCAGCGCCTCTCCCATGGGATTTGGCTTTGTACACGTGAGGGATTTTATCTTTTGGGGCAGACAGTCCTGTATTTTATATGATGTTTCCTTGACCTGAGTTTGGGCACAGTGTTGTTTCCCCATGATTTTGCAATAAGCAGTCACCTTCATCAGAAGTCATATAAGATCCTCTTTGTTTTTTGCTTTCCCCTGTCATTTCCATTCATGTGTACACACCTACATATATGCGTTTGTGCAGGTCATGAGGGGTGGTCCCAAGGGAAGGGATATGAGCATCTCCTTGTATCCCTGAAGCCCTATTTGGTGAATCTGACTTTCTCGCTCCTTTCTCTTGCAGTTTGGCAAACCTGGTGACTTTGGAGCTACGTGAGAACCTGCTAAAGACTCTCCCCACGTGAGTGTCTGTCTGGTGACTTCAGGAGTCTCCTGCCTGATCGTTCTTACTGATTCCTCAGGGACTTGCTGTTTCTGTAATACAGGCTCTAGCAGTTTGCTTGGGAAGGCTCATTAGCTAAATTAGCTGCATCTTGCTGGATTTCTGTAAATTGGGGTGAGGAGGGAGAGAGATGGTACAGGGCTTAAGAGCAGGGAAGGATGTTCAGAGTCTGTACTCAGCCTCTGTGTCAGGATTCATTTGGAATAGACAGGGTTCCACAAGAAAGCTACTGGAAATGGTGAGAACCATTTTTCCTGGAGAGGTGGAGCAAATACAGATTCATTTGGAAAAAGAGAGAAAAATGTACTGATGTGGATACAGGAACTGAAGGTCATAATTTGAAGAGCAACAGAACACGGCTGAAGATATATTTTGCTTCTGACATTTCTGTTTTCTTGGGTATCCCTTCTGATTGTTCTGGTTGAGCAGTTTGTGGGAATGGATGGGATAACTGGCTTTCCTGCAGCAGACAAAAAATAAGCCAGCAAGGGAGAAGAGGTAAGTCTTGCTAAACGTTTCAGAGGGTTAGGGAGAGAGATGAATTCCTGGTAGAGAATCTGGTTGGTACAGCTGATGCTATCAGGTAGATAGGATGTGGAGAACTAATGAGTCTGTATATTAATTTCTGGTTTGGAGCCCATGAGAGTTGTTTGTTGAGTTTTCTAACCTACGTTAGCTCTGCCAGCTTGTTTTCTGCCTGCTTATCTATCCAACTGATGATTCCCCCAGTCTTCCTTGAATATATGGTGGAAGGGATTCTACCTGACTTCTTTTTGAATAGCAGTGTGTTTTGGGGCCACACAAACTCCTCAGTGAATGTGTGAAGCATGCAACTATTGTCACCTTTCCTCAGTACCTCTTACTATTCATGGCAAGTATTCAACTTGGCTACCTGTACTTTCCCCCCTTGCTTCCCTGCTTTATTTAAAAAAGAGGGCAAAGGAGGCATCTGAATATACAGTGTTCAAGCAAGGCTTTGAGACTCTAAGCAGTTAGGGCTTTAGTCTTGCTTCTTCTGTGATGGCCATGCCTCCCTCACTGTGAGATGTTGCTTTGACTCAGGCGCATGCTCTTCCTGATGGTTATTTTCCTCTGGGACCTGCAAGTACAGGCTTTATATGAGATCAGTTATATCTGCTTGTAGAATTCATGTGTGAGCTTTGACCCAGAGGACAAGACGCTTCCAAAAAGGAGCTGAAAGAGTCTGCACTGATCAGCTCCCAGGCGTCATACCTGGTGATTACACAATGTAGAAGCATAGTTCAAATTAACACTGTCATCTTGTCTCTGATGCCAAAGTCACTGGATCTTTTCTGCACAGAAGTTGTCAGCATTAACACCCTCTGACAGAAAGATGATATTAAGAAACCAGCTGAGATGGCCCCACATGGAATATAGCCACAAGGGAGGACGTGACAGCCAAAGCTCCTTATGCCAGGCTAAGACAGGCAAGCAGGAGAAGTTTGGGTCCTGGTGTTGGGACCCACTGCTGTCTGTTCCATGTGTTCTTTGTGTTCATACAGACAGGTACCACCACTGTGATACACCGTATAAACGAAGAGGTGCAATAGCTACATCCAAAGTTGGGCTTTCAAACTGCAGTGAAGAATGGTCCCAATGGCTTTTCAGCATCTAGGAACCAGCAAGTATCTGGAGTTTGAGAATTCAGTCTGTGACCAAACCCATATGGTTTCTGGGGAGATCTCTCATGCCCAGTGCTCCCTTGTTTCCCTATGTTAGATTTGTATGCCATCCAGCAAGATACTTGTAGCATGCTATGAGTTTTGGTGGTTTTTCTGTGAAAGATAAGTCCAGGCTTGATACTCATTCTGCAGTGCAATTCCAGCGTCTTTTCGTCTTCCCCCAATTCCCCAAATTCTACTTTTGGATGGTTTCCAAAAGTAGAAGGAGGATGTTGAAGGCCAAGGCAGTTTTCATCAGATCTGTCAGTCAAATATGAGATCGAAATCAATGGCCAAAGAAATTTCAGTGGTACTGTCAGGTACTCTACGCAAGTCTGAAGCTCTTGTATTTAGTCTGGTTGCAAATTGTGCCCAAGAATGGCTCTAAAGTCCAAGTGATCTTGCCACAGAGTAGAATGACTTATCAAAATGGATGATGCTTTCAGTTTTCAAGGTTACTGAGCCCAATAGGTAGATGGGCTTCAATACTGTGAATTTGCGACTGCATAATGCATCAGTGTCCTTTTGATTTTTGTTGTTGTTGTTGACCTCCTTAAAAGATCCAGCTTGCAATGACCTCTACTTGTCAAAATTTAATTTCATTAGTTAGTCTTCTGCTGTCAACTGAGTTCTGAAACAGTTCATCTTGTACAGCTGATTATCACTCCTCATCTCTCCCACGCAGATGGGACGCAGCTTGCCAATAATTTGGGAAGGGTAGCTCTCGTTGATGTATTCTCATGGAATAGAGGAGGTGATCTATACTGAGGCATTTTGCAAGACCTCATATATCAACGTGGATTCCACAGCTCACTTGTCCCTATTTTGGGAATTCAAACTGTGAAGGTCCGAAGGGACAGTCAATGCTGCTTCACCCTTCAGAGAAGTCATAATGAGCAAATGTACAGTCATAATGAGGGACTGCTATACAACAGAATCCTTTTGATGATCCTGTTGATAAACCTTTGCTTGAGTTAATAAAATATCTCAAAATTCACCACTGCATAAGGTAAGAACTTGCTTTTCATGTGTAGCCCAAATATTTTTATAGCCTGGCCCAAGCAAGACATACCTCTTTTTTATTGCTTTCTCATAGATTTGCAGCCAACCACCCAACTTCCTTAGCGTGGGTGGTGTTGAGACGTATAGCTCTATTTCCAGAGAAATATAGTGATTTCTGTATTTGGACAATTCCTTATGAAGAGAATAAAAAGAACTGAAGACCCTCCCTACTGGGGAGGTGGGCAGGGCTGAGATGGCAGTTCTGCCCAAGTGTGAAATGAGAGACAGCAACCCCTGTTTGGGGAAGTGGGAGTTGGAGTTAATGGGGTAGGACTGAGAGCTGAGGACACACGAACACCTGGGCTATGTCAGAAGAACTGAATCCTGGTTTTGTGGGGTTGCCTTTTATATCACCACGTTGTAACGTGTTTGGATACTCAGGGCACAGCCTTGAACCACCAGTGTTGACAGGCTTTGGTTCCCGTGCAGGCTTCTCGCAATATCTTGCCTAGTGAGCTTCTTGTCTCTATGTCTTGACCTCTTCTGAGACATCATGCCAGTGTTGTCTTTCCCTTTCTCTTAAGCAGCATGGGCATCCCATTTGGGGAAACTGAGGGTGTTAAATTCGTCATTCCTGCCTCTCCCTGCAGCTATGCTCCCCTTGTCCCTCAAATACGTATCGTCCTCTGCTGACTCTCTCCTGTTATCTGTTAGTTTGTGCCCACGTCCCCATCCTTGCTACAAAAATGGGCAGCAATGTTAAGGTGTGGCTTGTCATCTGTCATGTTTTTGCTCAAAGAGTACTTTATGATGGGAGGGGGAGAAGGCAAATTGGTGACAGAGTGGAAACTGGCTGCTTTGGGACTGCTGGTGCTACTGAACCCAATTCCCTGGTGCAGATGGTCTGGCTTGGGGAAGGGTACCAACTCCCCTAAACTGCTTGGCTCAGAGGGACTATGAAAAAGGATTGCCCCACCTGTTTTAGGAGTTATTAAAAATTATGTAATTTGTGAGATGTGTGTCCCAGATGCTAACCTTCTGTTCTTTCTTTCTTTCTTTTTTTTTCTCTCTTCCCCTCTCCACTCCCTATATCTTGCAGTTCACTCTCCTTCCTTGTCAAGTTAGAACAGTTGGATCTTGGTGGCAATGACCTGGAAGTACTGGTAGGTGAGGGATGGTGGGGAGGGAATATGGGTGGTTGATAGGGGCAAGACCCTGTGCCTCTGTGGAAGCAAGTGGTTTTTCATCTGAAATGCAAAGAAATAGACCCGCAGGTAGTTTGGGAAGATTCTGATCTGCCCACTATGGCCTAGTCATTGTTCTGAGCATAATGTTCTGTTCTTCTGTTGGCCCTTGTGTCTTGCTTCCTACTGTCCTCATGCACAACTTGCTCTTCTGTTTTCAAGCACTTTTGCTCTGGGATGTTAGTTGTTGCTATCTAGCTGCCTAAGGATCTTTCCTTTCCAATGAGACTCTCTGGTACTTCCTTTCTCTTCTGTGTTGCGCTGCCCCAGCCGTTGTTTTTCACTTCTGCTAGGCCAACTTTCTGCCTTTCTCCTTTCTGATTTGATTTCTTTACTGCAAAGTGCAGGCCCATTCCACGTTGTTCCTGGCAGTGAAGTCAGCCAAGCATGGGGCATGTGCCGACTGGACTGGGGTGCCTCCATGGAGGGCTCTGAGCGTAAGCGTGCTGTGAGCCAGTGCACAGTCTCGAAATTCAGCTTGTCTTGACGTTCAGGGACATCCAGTGATATTCTTTAATTTTGCAGCTATGGATTAAGCTGTTACTGAATCCTGCTCTTAATGTTCTGGAATGCTTTTTGGCAGAAACCCATCTGAACTGGGAGGCAAAGGAGTTCGTGCAGCTTGCTGTGCACAAGGCTGCAGCTTGCTTGTGAGAACAGTTGTCTGACACCTGAACCGCACTCCTGCGGTGCATTAACTCCAAACCCAAATGCTAATCAGTGTGTGTGGTGTTTGTGGAGTGATGCTATGAACGTATGTCTACCATTGCTGATGGTGCTGCTATATCATGTTGAGTTGGCCGGTGTTATCCAAATGTTTGTTTTCATGTCTGAGAGGAGGAAGAGGAGAAAGACTCATTTCTTCTGTAAGGCCAGAATTTCCAAAACCCTGTTTAGTACTTCTTTTGCCTGCTACCAGTCAGTCCTTGCTGTTGTCTTCCATGTTTCCTGTTGGGACCTTCTACAGCCAGTATGCCATCCCAGACATTTCCAAACGTATCTGCTGCTATATTGTGGCACACCAACACGTTAGCTTCATAAACCATTTGGTGAACGGTTCTAGGAGGTGTGAAAGCAATAATGATGTCTAGCTTTGCAGAGGTGTGATTTGTAGCATCCTAGAGCAGCTTCTCCCCTGTGGAAGGGACTGATGCTATTACTGTCCTGCTCGGTTACAGCCAGATACTCTGGGAGCGCTACCAAACCTGCGTGAGCTTTGGTTAGACCGGAACCAGCTCTCAGCCCTGCCTCCAGTGAGTACCTATGATTCTATAATTCTATGATTCTATGATTCTACCTGTTCAGGGTCATTGATTCACCACTGTGCTCCCTTCCTCAGCTGCTCCCCCGAGCTGTAGTGTCTCCTTTCTGATCCTAGGAGCTGGGCAATCTCCGCCGCTTGGTCTGTCTGGATGTGTCAGAGAACAAGCTGGAGCAGTTGCCCAACGAGGTCAGTGGGCTAGTAGCACTGACGGACTTGCTCCTGTCACAGAACTCGTTGGAATGCATTCCAGATGGCATTGGTGAGTATTGCGGGATGGGGAGCAGTGCAGGACTTCACTGCCTGGGCAGTGGTCCTGGGCAGGGTGCTTCAGGCAAGAGTGTATGTAACAAGGTATTAGGGCTTGATGGATGTAGTCACAATAGTTGAGTGCGGAAACAGTAGATGATACTGGTGAGCAGAACTCTACAGGACGAGTTCAGGTTCTTGATCTGCATCATGCGTGGTGTGTGAAACCTGTGAACAAGCTTGGTGGGGAAGAAAGGTAGTGCCTGTTTTGTTAGGTACATAATCCCTGGTGGGAGGCATTTCGGCCAGATGAACATAGAACAGCATCATTATCTCTGTGGCATAGTTCACACCTAGCTTGTTGCCCTGGCCAGGTCAGCTGAAGCAGCTCTCCATCCTCAAGGTGGACCAGAATCGGCTGACAGAGGTGACAGAGTCAATTGGGGACTGTGAAAATCTGTCAGAACTCATCTTGACAGAAAACATGCTGATTGTAAGTACACCAGCAGCCACCCTGCCTCTCCTGTGCTGTTCAGTTTAGCCACATATCAGGGATGTTTTCCCATCTTCTGGCCTCTGAGCTGGATTCCCGAGCACGCTCCTGCTGCTCTCCCTTCAGCTGCTTTGATGCACAGTTTCACCTAGCTCACAGGCTCTTGAGAAGACCCTGGTGGAAGCTGCTTTCCCTCACTTTTTTTTTTTCTCTGAAAAAGTCTCTAGGATAGCTAGGATGCTGGCTCTAGGATAGCCAATCCTGAAGCCCATCCAATCTGATGGGAGCAGAACTACATCAAAAGCTGCATTTGGCGAGGGGCTACAGAGTCGTGTAGTTTAAAATGGCCCTGCTCCAAACTGCTCGTGATTTGATTGTTAAAACACAAGTGTTGGGAACGGACAGATGAACAGGAGAAAAATCTTGACCAGTGGTGTTCTGTGTGCTGTGCTGAGGTAAAGAGTTGACATGTAATGGTCTGAACCTGAGGGAAAATCTGTCCCAAAGTTGTAGTGAGAACTTTATCGAAAATGTATCCGTTAGGACAGAGGACAGTTTTTTCCCCCCAGATAGAGGGCGTTATGCCTTTGTACCTTTATTCCACTGCTCTTATCTTTTGCAACTACTGAATCATCTCCTTCCTAGGCCTTACCAAAGTCCCTCGGCAAGCTGGCCAAGCTGACGAACCTGAACGTGGATCGGAACCGGCTAACATCCCTTCCAGCTGAGATTGGAGGCTGTGCCAATCTGAACGTGCTGTCCTTGCGAGACAATCGCCTGGCCCTCCTGCCACCAGAGCTTGCCAACACCACTGAGCTTCATGTCCTGGATGTGGCCGGGAACAGGTCAGCAGCAGGAAGGGTCAACAGGCTTGTAGGCATGTTCCTAAGGAGGCTGCTGTGAAGGAGCAGCATGGGCTGGGCTCTGGTGTGTTTTGGGAGACACTGGATCTGTGCTAATCCCAGGATCCGTGGTTTGGAGAAGCCCAGACTGGCTGCTTAGGGCTCTGGAAAGAGGGCATGTGTGTCTCAAGCTTTGCCTGTTAAGTCCTTCTCCATGTTACTTGAATACAGGGTAGAACTAATGCAGAAGTGTGGGGGCATTTTGCCATGTGTGAAATAAAGATCAAGGGAAATCCCTGGTCCACTGTCTTCCTTCCCGCAGATTTTGTAGTTTTGTGTCATCAGTCCTCAGGTGATTGGTGCCAAAGCCTTGTTTATGATATGCACAACCCCACAGTGTGCAAATATCTGTGATCTGTTCTGAAAAATTCTGCTGGTTTTAGCTGCAGTTCTGTTAGCTGAGCTGGTATGTTTTGTAGCCGTTGGAAGCTGACTAGAGCTTCTGCTTGGAACGCTCTCTATACTGGTCCCTGAAAGCGTAATTTTTCTGTCTTCAGACCCCTCTTCAAAGTTCACCATTTTCACATTGTTGATGGGAGTTGTCCTCTGCTAAAAACTGATGAGGGTGGGTTACTGGAGTCCAGTCTGTGGCTGTGGCAGAGCCATATGCAGCATGAGCCACACATGCCAGTGTGTCTAAGAGTGAGGGATCCTGCAGTGGCTTGGCTCTGTCCTTCTCCAATGCAGGTGAGGCAGTGTGGAGCTGAGTTGAAGTTCCTTCATTACCAAGTAAGTTTAACCAGCAGTTCTTCTTTTCTTTTATAGACTGCAGAACTTGCCATTTGCTTTGACAAATCTTAACCTGAAAGCCCTGTGGCTGGCAGAAAATCAGTCCCAGCCCATGCTGAAATTCCAAACAGAGGATGATGAAAAGACAGGAGAAAAAGTTCTCACTTGTTACCTGCTTCCCCAGCAGCCCTCTCCTAGCCTAGGTAAGAGACTGCATTATGAATGCTGTCTGCAGTACTGTGTACTCTGGAGAGTGCTGTAGGGAAGAGGCCTTGAACCTTCCTCTCTGCTTGGTCGGACTGTTCTTCGTTACTGTGATACCTGTAGCAGACCTAGGCTCTTGAATGGCTGGTGGCAACTTTCCAAGGCAGAGATTGTTAAAACTGAGAAATTGCTTCTCTGCCAGGTGGTAAAGAAGCTACAGCCTAGTTTTCAAGTCTTCTGCTTTGATCTATTGACCGACTAGTTCATTGCCTGTAAGGTTTGCTTCCTGTCATGATGACATTCTTGTGTCAATACTTCTGATTCATGCCTTAATCCTACCTTTTTCCTTTGTTCTTGGGTAAGGAGTGCTAGAGCTGAACCATTCAGGTCCTTTTGTAGAGGCTGCTATTGATCTGGTGGGAGATGTACAAGAGGTGACAAGATCTGGAGGCTATATCCTTTATCCTCAAAGGCCTCTGTGGTTTGATGCCATGGGCAGATAAAACAGAAGTGCCCTAATGGGTTGAGAACTGTCTTTCATCCAAGCCTACAACCCTGCTCGTTCAGTAGCTCCCACTGTGTTATCTTTCTCCCCAGAGAATCTTTTGCAGAACAGTGTGGATGAGAGCTGGACGGACACCAATTTAAACAGAGTCAGTGTGATTCAGTTCCTGGATGAACCCAAAGTAGATGATGAAGAGGAGTCTGGAGCTGAGAGACGGGTAAGAAGAAGAGTTTCTGAAGGCTTGTTAGCTCCCTATGGAAACATAGGCACAATCTAAATTTTTTTCCTAAGATGGGGAGGCATTATGGTGTTCGTGTTTCACACGGTAATACTGCTGCAGACATGTATTATATTTTTGCAGTCCGAAGGACATTTGGTGTGCTGGGGAGACAAGCAGGTATAAAAGAGAATTCCCTGAGAGCCTTTGTGCAGATTTACATTTTGACGGTTGTCCCATGAGAGTTGAGCTGTGACTGCTGACCGGCCCATGGAGCATTCAGGTAGTCCAGAGATCCTAATAATCAGAGCACTGTCAGGACTGGATTTTAGTTGACCCCCCCTCACGGAGAAGAGCTGCAGCTGCACAGCCAAACTCGAACCAGGCAATCTCCACCCCTCCAAGTTTCTAGTTGAAGATGTCCCTGCCCATGGCAGGGGGGTTGGACTAGGTGACCTTTAAAGGTCCCTTCCAACCCAAACTATTCTATGATTCTATAAGTATGGAGCCAGATGCAAGCCCATGCTGTGGAGTATCCTGTTACTAAAGTAGCTAAACACTTTAGACAGGCAGCCTCAAAAACTATAGAAGGTCATTTTGCTTTAATTGCAAATGCAAAGGGCAGGATAAAAGTTTCAGTTTCCAGCAAATACTCTGTCGGTTTAAATCTCTTGCAGGATTTTTTTCCCTTTTTATTTTGTGGAGAGAGATTCTCTTGAGATCTGAATCCTTCTAATAAATTGCATTTGCCTCTGTCCTTGCAGCATGTATATGCTACTGGTGTTTGGAGGTTTTGTGGGGGGTTTTTTATTGTTTTTCACATTGTTATTGATTTTAGAATACTGTTTTTCTTGACTCTTAGCTGGGATGGAACTAGCTAAGCATCACAAATTCTGGTAGCGTACAGGCTTGTCAGACATGTTAAGAAACACCAGAGGGATTAAGAAGATATTCCACCTGTGTGTTCCTTTATGGGTTTCTGTGTTGACAGTTTCGCATTTATCAAGCCTGAAGCACAATTTAAAACTTCCCGTCTTTATAATTCCTCCCAATCCCTCTATCAGATGGAGAGCAGGATAATGTCAGAGAGAGAGCTCTGAGAAATGTTATCTGCCTCCATGTCTTTCCTCTTCCCAGCTGCAGGCTGTAGTAGTGGAGAGGTCCAGATCAGACCCTGCAACGTGACATTTAGCTTATGTACAGCTGGGGCTCTAGCACTCTTTGGTTCAGTCTTGAGGTGTTGCACATGCTGCTCTGAGTTGAATCTGTTGAACGTCCTGCTCTGAGTGTTTTTCTTTGATAGGGCTTACAGCGCAGAGCAACCCCTCATCCCAGCGAGCTGAAGGTTATGAAGAAAGTGATTGAAGTTCGGCGCAATGAGGTATATGCTGCAAAGCCTGACACGGACCTGAATTCTCCTCACTCAGAAGTGAGTGCTGTTCATTAAGAAATGGATAACCATAGAGAACATGAGGCAGACTTGGGGAATGGGGAGGCAGTGTGTGTAAGCTGGGCAGAAAGAACTTACTTTTGGGAAAGATTGAAAGGGACTGGGCATGGATTACCTGGATTCCAAGGGTTGGAATCTGCCTTGTGGTGTCAGCTGGGGCCACTGAGATAGAGCAAGAGATGCAACCAGGAGACAGAGAACAGCGTAAGGAGAATTGTGTGCATTGGTACCACTTTTGTCATAACACAGGGAGAGGAAAAGAAGGCTCTGATATTCCCAGTAAAGAATGATGGGAACAGAGTGCTCAGAGGAGGCATCTTGCTGCCCAGGTGTGATACTAGGAATAAATGCCTACACAGATGGTGGAACAGGGGTGGACTTAGGTGAGATGCAGCAGGCGTGGCAGTGAAAGCAACGGGCAGCCTGAAGAAAAAGATGATTCTGTTGGTACTGGATCATACCCCACCTTGCACCAGTCATACTACATTGCTCCGTCTGCTGCTTTGGTTTCCATCTTGACTTTTATAATCGTCTTCTCAGGAGAAGAGGCTGAGCACCATGTCAAATCGCAGTGAGGACTCCCACCTTTCCAACAGCACTGCCTCTGCTGACTTTAGGGGAGAGGAGCAGGGAGAAGAGGGAGAGAGGAGCTGGCCAAATGGGCAGGTGCCTGAGATGCAAGAGCTGGAGAAGGAGGCAAAGCCCAGAGCTGAAGAAGAGCATAAGGAAGCCGCTGACCAAGAGGAGGAAGATGTTGAAGTGGAATACAATGAGGTAGGAGCCTAGGAACTGCAGCAGGGTCATGGTAAAAAGTGGAAGGACTTGAAAGTTTCAGAGGAAATGGTAAATGGATGTACAGAGTGTGATTTGGGCATCACTGGAGGCAAATACAGGCTGTAGAAGCCAAGTGCAAGTAGAGATTCAGGCAGCCTGTGGGAGCTGGGTCCATGGGAGACTGGGAAGGACAGTGTGGGAGCCAGACAGGGACTACGGGAAAGTCAGGGTTACAGGTTTGAGTGCCCTCAATCCCTGGAGCTGACAGAAGATGTATCTGAGTGAAGGAGTTGATATGGAAAAAGGCAAGTATGGTGAAATTTTAATACGTATTCCTGCATCTTCTTTAGCGCAAAAGCACCAACACTGGCTTTGCCTGTGTTGGTAGTGGGGGGACAGCAGGTTTCTGCACTGCCTCCAGATGTGGCTGTTACCTGAGGTTCACAACCTTTCTGGGGCTTTGCCATTGTAGCCCACTGTACACTTCGCTGAGGACACACTAATACGGAGTGAGGATGAGGATGAAGATGAAGAGCGACCATTCCCAGTGGAGAAACAGAGGCTTATCCGCAAGGATACGCCCCATTATAAGAAACACTTTAAGATAACTAAATTGCCCAAGCCAGAGGCAGTGGTGGCACTCCTGCAGGGGCTGAACAGTGATGGAGTCCCCAAAGAGGAAGAGGAGTTAGGAGGCTGCAATAACAACACAGAGCCCGAGGATCAGGAGGAAGCGTGGGATGAGGATGACAGAAAGAATGGAGCTTTATCTGCTCAGCCATCAGTGAAGGTAAGGTCTTGTGGGGAGAGGGGAAGGTCAGAGGGGTGCCAGACCTCCCTTCTGCTACTTTGAACTACCAACCAGGTTGACATGGTACCAATGAAAATGTTGGCAAGAGTCTCCTGCACTTCAGGAGAGACATGCTGAGGGTGGGAGAGCTGAAGTTCGTTCTGGGGCTCATATGATTGTCCAAGAGCTGTGCCATGTTGCTTATGTCTGACTCCTTGCGCTGTATCCAGATTCTTGCACCCTCCCCATTATGTGTGTGATGATGTGTTCTGTGCTGCAAGAACAGTTCTTTTGTCCCATCACTGACAGGTTCTTACATTCCTTTCAATCGCCTCCTCGCTTGCTGGTTGTTACACCTCATTTGCAACAGGCTGAGCTTTATCCCTGGATGGATCTAATCTCAGGCTTATGTTCAGGCTGCTTACACTTGTCTTTCTGCCACAGTGCTTCCTGGAGAGGAGTGGGTAGTGAGAGCAGACAGGAGCGTGCCCTTGCCGTTGGTTCCACCCTGTACCTGCCCGAGCACAGGGTCTGATGAAGTGTGCATTGGGATTTAGGGGAACTTGTGCTCTGGAGTTTTGCCATTACCACGGGCCATGGGGTTGTGATGGGCCTTTCTGGTTATGCTGGGGACTGATGTGATAGGAGATCCTTGGCTCTACTCAGCTGAATCACCATGTTTGGTTAGGGACACACAGAGATTCTTGCTTGAGGAAGATCCTCACAATGGAATAGGAATATACTGATGAGGGACACTGCATGAGGTTAGACCAGTTCTTATTGAAGTTGGTGTGATGATTTTGTGAGGTGTATTTGGCAGGCAGGGATTAGGATGTGGCTGAATCTCCATCACAGTCTGACACCAACAAATCTCACGGGCAAGATGCGGGTCTCTGAACTGGTGGAAGATGCTGGAGTAAAATCTGTTCTTGCTGTTACCATACACACTCCAGAGTATTGGGATCATTTCCACCCCACGCTGGAGTTCAGATTGCTCAGGGGAAGATTCTTGCACTCAAGTTTGCTTTGGAGCTTTTCTCTCAGTGGATGCTTGCCTTGCTGTATCTGAGCTGATACAGCTGGTCCCTTGCCCCCTAGGGACGAGGCATGTGGTTTCCTTACTGTTTGTGAAGTTCTTCAGAATGAAAAGGAGTTGCTGCTGCTGCTTGTAAGAATGTGTGAAGCCATCTTGAGTCCCCTTCATCCAAGACCTGCCATACATGGGAAATGCCCTCACCCAAAAAGCTTATTTTAGTGAGGGACTCAAAGCTGAGAATGCACTGACCCATTGGCAAAACCTGTAAAGTCTACATAGGCCCTGAGACCACAGGTTTGGTGTATCTATCAGAAAGTTATTTTTGTTATTCGCTAAGCCTTCTGCCTGGAAATCACAGTTTTCCTTTTCGTGGGGCTGGGTTGGATGCCTGCTCCATGAAGGCAGATTTATTAGCTTGCCTCCTTAGTCGTCTTCCAGCAGTGGGAGTGTGGGGAGCAGTGTCCCTGTGCAGTGCAGTTTCAAGTAAGAGGTGCTGCATACATGTATTGAAGAAGGAGGTAGGACAGGGTGTGCAGGAGGCTGAATCCTTAAACCAGAGGGTTTTTTGCAGGGACAGTTGGTTTTCAAGAGAAATTCTAAGGTTTCCTGCATTTGGGAGCAGGATCCCTGGGTGTCTGGCAGGATGCACTGTTCCATTGGAGGCTCCTCCCTTTGCAGGAGGGACCAATGCAGGTTGATTTGGGATCGCTTCATTCCTGTGCAGCAGCTGGGTGTCACCAGAGGTCCCTTTGTGCTTTTCTCCTGTGTTGTTTAATCCTTCCTTCTTCACTGAATGACTTGGTACGGAAGGGGTAAAATCAGCTAATAGTGTTCAGCTTGTGAGCTTGGTGGTCACAGCCTGAGAGTGCCAACACAGACAAAATACGGCCTTAAAGATGCAGCTTCCAGTTAGCTGGGCCAAAGAGCGCTGACACTCTGCATGTTGTGAGCCCTGGGAGCAGCCCTGTCGCTGGTACTCGCTGGTAGGTGGTAATCAGGAGTGGTGTGAGTGGGGTCTGCTCGGTGCTGTGTGGCCAGACCTAGCAGAGTGGTGTGCGTTTGTGTGTTGGGTGGTGGTGGTAGTGGTGGCGGGTTTGGTTTATGCTCCACTAATCCGCATGCCTCTTTGCTGGTTCCTGTCCTAACAGGGGGTGTCGTTTGATCAAGCCAATAATCTGCTGATTGAACCTGCTCGCATTGAGGAGGAAGAGGTCTGTACCACTCCTACTGTTCTCTCTCTGCCAAAAATCATTCAGTCTGCTTGATTTGCTTCCCAGGCTCACCCATTGTTGTAGGGGAAACTCTGATCTCTCTGGGTCAAGTGGCTTCTGGACCTGACTGATCACAAACACACTCGTTTGATCAAGCCAATAATCTGCTGATTGAACCTGCTCGCATTGAGGAGGAAGAGGTCTGTACCACTCCTACTGTTCTCTCTCTGCCAAAAATCATTCAGTCTGCTTGATTTGCTTCCCAGGCTCACCCATTGTTGTAGGGGAAACTCTGATCTCTCTGGGTCAAGTGGCTTCTGGACCTGACTGATCACAAACACACAATGATTGTTTCC
>NW_009206164.1:0-1084 GCF_000690835.1 Fulmarus glacialis | reverse complement strand
TCCATACTTGAGGTGAGAATGGCTGCTGCAGATCAGGAGTGAGATGAAAGAGATGTAAAAAAACCAAAGGGGGCTGAGGTGGAAAGTTCAGTTCCTATTCACTGTGCACTGAGGAAATAGAAGGTAGAAGAAAATAAATGCATACTTCTGGGAGTGGTGGGTAACCCTGAAGGATTAGAGGCTTCAGGAATCTGCTGAGTGCTGTGTATGACCCTTTGGGAGGGGGAGGAGGATCTAACTCAGAACACTGTGCCATTGCATGAGAAAGGTGGACTGGAGCTAATGATTCATGCATCTCATGCAGCCCCCTATAGAACCCCCTCAAGTCTTCACATGCAGCACTTCGGGATGTCAGAAAGGGGCGGGTGGCACTAGGGGGTCCATAAAGCCTCTGGCACATGTAGGGTGTTCTGTGCCAAAGTGTGTCCTATGTCTTGCTGCCTTAGCTCATCCTCTGACTATGATTAACTTCCTGAATTTGTTTCCAAGTTTTCAGTAGGCTTACCTGATCCTTTGGGTCAGTGGGCTTTCTGCAGGCAGCGTTTCCAAGGAGCTGTTGGAAGCAGAGTGCTACTGCCACTGGCAAGAGGCAGAAACTGTTGTCAGTACTACTGGCTTGCATGAAGGTTTCTTGCCTTAGGACAGTACAATGGTACCAGACCCATGTATTACATGAGAGTTCTGGCTGGTTTTCTCTCTGAAGTTGTCTCTTTGCTACTCCTTCACGTGTAAAATGGAGGCTTTTCTTTCTTGGTTTTGGAGTAAGACTTTCTGGGAGGGAGGTGACAAGTCCTTTCCACTTCAGACGAAACATGAGCTGGTTCAGATGTGGTCCACTGTTAGTGTGTCCTGAAGATTTAGAATCATAGAATCATGGAATAGTTTGGGTTGGAAGGGCCCTTTAAAGGTCATCTAGTCCAACCCCCCTGCTGTGGGCAGGGACATCTTCAACTAGATCAGGTTGCTCAGAGCCCTGTCCAACCTGACCTTGAATGTTCCCAGGGATGGGGCATCCACCACCTCCCTGGGCAACCTGGTCCAGTGTTTCACCACTGTCATTGGAAAAAATTTCTTCCTCATATCT
>NW_009206163.1:0-1751 GCF_000690835.1 Fulmarus glacialis | reverse complement strand
TGCCTGCCGGGTTAAACCACGACACTGCCCAACGCCGGGCTCCTGCAGCTCAGCTGCGCTTGCCGTGCAAGCTGGTGTCAGTGCTGTACATGCATATGGGGTTTCTACTGAAGGATACCTGCTTTCATGCGAAAACTGCTTTAAAGTGTCTCAGACCTGTAGATAGGATGAGAGGAAACGGCCTCAAGTTGCGCCAAGACTGGACATTAGGACAAATTTCTTTACTGAAAGAGTGGTCAGGCCTTGGAACAGGCTGCCCAGGGACGTGGTGGAGTCCCCGTCCCTGGAGGTATTTAAAAGACGTGTAGATGAGGCGCTTAGGGCCATGGTTTAGTGGGCATGGGGGTGTTGGGCTGACAGTTGGACTCGATGATCTTAGAGGTCTTTTCCAACCTTAATGGCTCTATGATTCTATAAGCAGCTGGTTTGGTGTCTGTGCCTATGCACGGCCAGGTGACTTGGGGACGGGCTCTCCTTGACCTGCTCAGGGGTTATGTCGTGACAGCACAGGCTGCTGTCGGCTCGCCAGAGCTATTTGCAGATGGATCTTTCTCTGTACGGCTCAGGTGCTGTGAACTGTGGACATCAGCGATTCAGAGCAACGCGGGGAAAGGACATGCTGGGAATCAAATCTGCCTGGCAGGTGAATAGATTTGTATTTGCAGCGGCCAGCTGAGAGCAAAGCAAATGAGCAACTGTCCTTTCAGCTGCTCAGCCGTGGCCAAGGGTAAGCCAGACCTCCTCTGGAGCAGGGCGGACGAGCTGGTACATGCATCCAAAATCTTAGTCCGGGGCTTACCAAGTCAGTGTCCAGGATTAGGACTTACAAAACCACTGGCCTGCAGTGGTGGTGGGGCCAGAGCTGTGGGAGGTGCACTGCAGTCTGCCCTTGGCACTTGTTTCCAGTAGGAGCTATTGAACTGGTGGCATTGCTCGGGGTGGGCTCCTCTAACCTGGGGTGGATAAGGTCCCACAGAGTTTGTTCTGTTCGGTTGTGAGTTACGGCTTTCCACGCTGATTGTGCTCCCTGCAGCGAAGGCGATTTCCACTCCGATAAGCTACCCTGATTTTCCATGGATGAGATGAGCAGCTCTCTTGTTTTTCCATGAATTTCCTTCAGAGGAAATAAACCCTGTGCTGAAGCAGGGCAATGGCAGAAAAAAGAGGTACAATAGTATTAACGGAGGGGAGCCCACGCTGCGTTTTACTGCAGAGGTTTTCTTCGAGCTGATTAAACTTCCCTTCATAAATCCACCTGGGGGAAGTTACAGAGGGTACAGGCGTTTTAAAAGGGGCCTGTCATCACTGGCAGCCCACTAGTTGCTCTTCCTCGGTGACCACGTCCATAAAGCAAGCAAGAAGGAGCGAGCAAAGGGACTACGGCTCAAATAAATATTTAAGTTAAAGCAACTTTAAAAATGTGTTGTAAACAACAGTGGAAATTTATCTGCGGATTCAGTGCTGCGGAGGGTTAGGAGCAACACGTTGGACAGCAAAAGGGTGGAATGAGTAATGTTGGCTTGGAAGCGTGCGTGCAGCCGTCTGTCGTCGTTGTGTGCCGACGGAGCAGGTCGGCACGGGCTGCGTCGCCTGGGTCGCGTCTGACGCGGGAGGAACCCGGGCTTTGTGGACGGGGGACCGCCGGCAGCGAGCGGAAGCAAACGCTTGCCTGAGTCCAGGTAGGGTTGCAGCACCACAAAGGGGTCCTCCGAGGAGAATCGAGGACAGAGTATAGGTCTGGTCTCTGAAGG
>NW_009206162.1:93338-108243 GCF_000690835.1 Fulmarus glacialis | reverse complement strand
AATGATTCTATGATTCTATGATTCTACCCCAAGTATTTCTTTCTTTCAGTTTTATTTAGAGATACAGTAATATTCCAAAGGATGCCCTAAAACTCCTCTAGCGAAATATATTGTTAGAAATTTAATTTTCTAATAAACATGAATTTTTAAATCAGAATTCAGCTGCATGCTTAGCATTCCCCAGGTAGCACAAACTGATGCTGATAAAAATTACTCGGGCTGTCTGGTGCTGGAGGAGAGATGTATGCATAGGGGGCAAGAAACTGAAGTTGCTGAAGCAACTGTTCCACAAATTTTTGCACCGGCTTGGTTTCTCTTGGGCTCTCAGCTGGCCCTGCAGCTGTGATGGCTCCTTCAGCACATCCTGACTCCTCGGCAGCTCAGCTGTTGGGCCAGTACCAAGGCAGAGAAAAGCCCCTTGCTGGCTCTGTGAGTGTAGGGGGCTGTCCCAGCAACAAAATTCAGTCTATTTTTATTTTTTGAGACTGGCCGGATAGAGTTCTTCTCCGTGCAGTGCTAAATCAGAGGATGAAACTGTGGCCGAGGGGCGTGTGTGTCTCTTCTGTCCCTGCGAGGAAGACTGCGGAGGGTAGTGGCCTTGTTTCCCACCATTCCTCTAAGGGCGGGATGAGCGTTGCTTCCACCCAGGCAGTACCTTCCCCTACCTCCCACCAGCTCGGCTGGTATGTGTTAATGCTGGTCCCAGCTTTTCTCCACTCTTTGGAGCTCACTGGAGAAAGGACGAGTAGAGCATGGGAGGCCAGTGTCACTGGGGCAGGAACCTGGGCTGGCTTTTGGACTGCCCTCAGTCTGGGTCTGACTCTGCAGTATCCTTAAGTGGGATAGAAAGTTTTTTTTGAAGATGAAAGTGAGCAAGTTTTGGAAGCGACTCTGCAGTGAGGCAAATACAAGGGCAAGGAAGAAGATATCAAATGATCGTGGGTAGAAATGGGTCCAAAATTCTGCTAGGTGGGTTAGAGACAGCTACAGTCTTACCCATCTGTAGCATGTCCAAAGCTTGCTGGTTGCTAATAGAGCTCAGGTGGGCTGGTGAACAGAGTGCAGGAGAGAGGATCTTGGCCTGAGCCACAAAGCCGCGTCAGCACTGCCCCTCTGTAGGGTAGTAACACACCCAGCAAGGGCCCCTTGCATTGCAGCACCAAAGCAATGGCTGTGAAGGACCTCCTCTGCAGTTTTGTGGGCGTTGTGGGCTGTTTCCTTTGTCCCACTTCTCCCTGATTTGTTTCAGACATGTCTCGGAACTGGAGAGGATTGCTTCAAGCATCCTGACTACAGCCGCAGTGCTGCTGATGCACTTTAACCCTTTAATTTTGTTGTTCTAGTTCAATCTCAATTAAACTTGCGTTTGTTGAGAGCGGGGTTGCTTGGGAAGGTGTATGTCCCCCGCTTTCACACATGTTGCTGGTGTGAGTGACTTCAGATTGTTGCTGCATATCCAGGAGCATGGTATACGTCCCTTTTCTAATCCCCCATGCAGGTCGTGCCAGAGGACCAGACAGCTCTGGGTCCCAGAGACAGTCAGGCTCCTGCTATGTAGGGTGACAGTGCTGCTGAGCCAGGGGCAGCTGCCACTGAAAGCAGCCCTGGTCCTCTTCCCTGCAGCCTCTTTGTCTTGTCTCACTTCTCTGAGACTGGTTAGCCAATTCAGGGAGCAAAAAAGTCCCAAATTATTTCCTTTTTTGGAAGAGCAGCTTTTCTGTCCGTCTGTGGAAGCCTGGGGCTGTGCTCAGGGATGCTATCCTGTGCTGGGGTAAAGTGTCATCACTTCCAGCCGCTCCCAGCCAGAGTCACATCCTCCCGCAGATCCGATCCCTGGTGCCCTCCCTTCTCCCAAAACAGCAGGGATTAACTAGAGCCCATTTCCTAATAGGATCTTTCTCATCTGGATTTTCAAGGGATGGCACACCTGGTCCTTCTGGCAGATGTGAAGTGGTGGTAACCACTGGAGGGAAGGGGCAGTGACGGGTGAGCGGTGGCCAGCTGCCTCCTACATCTGCTCAGCTGCAGCTCAAAGCACGTCTGACCTCGGCTGGGCAGCGGTTGCGCCTCCGACTCACCAGTCTCTGTGACACACACGATGTTCAAAGTGCCTTTGCATATAGGAAGTAGTTTAATCATGGTTTTGTTCCCTTTTTCAGCAAATCTGACCAGAGTCTGCATTGTTAAGTGTAAATGTCACACACGCAAATATAATAACATCTGGTTTAAAGTGAAAAGAGTGAGGAAATGGGTGTTATGGTTAAAATAAAGTCTGCATCCTGAAGTCACTCCTCCGCAGCTAGGTTTTTGTTTAGATAGATTGAATGTAACTTATAATATCAAGACTCAGGTTATATGTGGAGAATTAGAGCAAAGGCTGAGTGTTTGCCATAGCCCTGAACTTTCTGCCCAGGTCATAAATGTTTTGGAGACGTTTTTCCTGTCTCTCAACATCCTTTTAGCAAGCTCTCCTCCACGATTCACTACCTCTTACTCTGGTGTGCAGCCCGATGGGGATATCCTCATTGACTTCAGATTACAATTTACACTGTTAGGATAAATTGAATCGCAGCCCATCTTGAATGGGGCCCATTTATCAAGAAAAGAGCTCCTAACTGCAGGCAGCTGTAGAGAGCTGCCGTCCCAGAGCGTGTGGCCAGCTGCCTCTCGAGGAATTTGGTGCCGTGTACGTGTAGCTGGGTCATCCTCCAGCTTCTCCTGTTACTGTAGCACAGTGCGAAGGAGCATACAAATATATTTTCTATAGATCTCTGTGACTCTCACAAAACCCATCTTATTATCGGCAGCTTTCAAAACTGTGTGCTTGCTCCAGATTTTTGGCAGTCTCTGGTGTCTGTGGGAAGTGGAGAGAGTTTTTGATTGCGTATGTTGTATAATGGTAGATATGTCGTCATGCTGTGCAAAGGTTTAATGTCATTTTCATATGGCCTAGAAATTTTAACTTTTAAAACTAAAACAGGAAACAAGTGAACTTCCTTTTTATGCCTTTAGGACAAGAAAGTTTTGGGTGCTTGTATCTTCCTTGTTAGAAACCATTTGATACCCCTTTAAAAGATGCTAGACACATACACCGATTACATATTTATCGTTTAAATAGAAGTCTTGCACTGCCCTGCAGGCCTCTCTTAAACTCAGCGTTAGCTTGGAAACACAATATATGAAGCCCTATCAATGCAGCCTATCAGGATAACTAAATATTATGCATGGAGCAAAATATTTCCCTTTCATTATGAAAATAAGTGTTCTCTGCAGTGTTAAGCTTCAAGCGTGTTGTTCAAAAGATGTGATCAAGACATCAAAGAGAGGAAAATTATTAAAATAGCAGGAACTGAACCAGCTGCCTTGCCTTTGGTAATTAAAAGACAATCTCATGCATTGCCCTCCTGAAATTGCAAACTTACTTTCTTCCCCTGAGAGCTGTGTTCTGAAGTGGGAGTCATTTTACCACTTTTAAAATGAACTGTTTAATTTTACGGTCATAATAAGACTTAGCAAGAGGCAACAGTCAACTTCAGCACTGCACTATAATGTGGCTCATTAGTATTCAGAACAATTTAAAGGGTCAATACTATTTTCTCCTCTGTTTTGGATGGGAAGAGGCGACAAGTTGGTGGGTGTCCTCAGACCATCTGACCTGGCCAAGGTGTGCACATCGGACAGTCTGAAGGAAGGTTTCACTAGTGCCAAAAAGATGATTGCACATCTTACACGGCCATCCTCACAAACTCCCTGGTTAGGAGGGGTGAAAGCAGCCAGAGGCTCTGGCCGGCTCCGTGGTGGTGCTCAGCATAGGTGGAGTGCAAAGATGTCTGTTTGGGAGCTGCTACTTTATTAATTGGCGTCTTCTGAGTTGTTCCTGCTACACACTCCAGAGCTGTGGTCCAAAAGACGAGGTAGGAAAGTAAATGCAAACCCTGCATGGGCAGTGATTCAGTGCATCTCTCAAATTTGGGCGTCCCTGCCTTGGCACACTTCTGGGGTGACCTGAAGCAGCTCTTTGGACTCTCACATGTCTGACTTTGTGAATGCTGAGCATTAAAAATCATCAGTAACTTCTGAGAAAATCTGACTGCTTTCATCTTTGTTCTCAGCAAAGAAAGTGGGTCTTGGCTCTGACAGCACGTTGTGTAGGCGTGTCTGGGTTTGTGTAGCTGGGACAGCACAGTGCATTTATTTAGTTTCTCACCTGGATGTTGTGGTTTGCACATGTACCCTGCCCCTTCAAGGCCAGCTTGGGCCTGTCTGTCCCCATGCTGTGTCATTAAGGTGTTACGGTCTGCCTGTCTCTGGGATTCACAGGCTGGTCCACAGAAACAAACTTCTGTGCTCAAAGCCTGCAGTTGGATGGGCAACCCAAAATACATTCGTCTTTCCTTCTCCAGCGTTTGGTCTGCCATGGGCACGTGAAACTGGCTCAAAACCAGTCTCTTTGATTTGTTAATGTCCCCCTCTAAGATAGAAGCAGCATCGTCTCCTCCAGGCAGCAAGAAGAACAACCTGAGGATGAGTTTGCATGAAGGGCTCATCTCCTTTGAAATTTCAGCCTCTTGAAGAGGGATATTTGAACTAGGGCTTCAATGAGAGCAGTTTCTGAGGGGAAAAAGCTGTGGTGAAACATCTCTCATAGCGACTCGAGTGTCAGGAGGCATGGCTTCTGTCCTCATCCTTGCCGCAGACTGCCGTGTGACTGTTGGCAAATCACTCGTGGTCTGATTTTTTTCTTTTCTTTTTTTTTTCCTTCTTTCTTTTTTAAATCAGAGTTGCGAAATTACCTTCATGAAGGCCGAGGGTGGCCACTGGCGTTTATTAGCTTGATGCAAGCTACTGCCTTTTCCTTGTCTTTTTCCCATTTCAGTTTTGGGGGATATGATTGTGTTTTCCATCTTTGTCAGATGCTTTCAGCTTAGTGAATGGAAGGTGCCTTCATGGGGTTGTACCAGTGATGTGTGCGGTCACAAGGACACATTACTTGCAGGTTTAGATTTGATCCCTGCCCAGCTGTTCTTGACTGGGGATGTAATAGCTGTGACACAGGGTTTCTGGAGCCAGATGTTGCAGCAGCCTTGGGATTTACTAGATGCAAAGTATATCCTGGGGTAAGGCTACGTCTCCTTTTTGCAGCGTGGTCAGACCTGTGCTCTTCCCGCTAATATCAGCTGAAGTTTCAGATAAGGGACAAGGTCAAAACCATCCTGTAAAAACTACTTTTTTTAATCACTCCATCAGACAAGCTGTAGCTGGAAATAGAGAAACTATTGCATATGCTGTTTGTGGCAGGTTGTTAATTTATTCCTGGAAAAGTTCCTCTTTGTGTTTTCTTCCTCAAAATTACTTTCTGCTTTTGTGCAAAGGCATGGTATAGCCCCATCATCCCTCACAGAGACACAGTGCATTCAGAGGTGACATAATATTGTATGATGTGCTTCAAGTCAGCCAAGCCCCATGGCTCAGACGATGTCAGGAAGGAGAGAAGATGACACCATGAGCTGTTTAAAAATCTGATTAAGGGGTTAGGTGGATCAAAAAAAAAAAAAGCAAGTGGGAGCTGAGGCTGCTTGGGGGAGCTAGAAATTTTGCTCCTTTAATCAAAATTACAGCTTGGCTGGGGCAGGGTCTAGAAGTGATGTTCGGTGCCGTCTCGCTGTGTTTTTGGGGCTGAGCCGCAGCCCCAAATCCACCGAGCCTTGGTGATGGAGAGGGGTGGGTGGGAGTAAAGCATGCTCAGCACTTTGCAGGATGAGAGCTTTTTGGCAGCTTGTGTTGAAGTAAGGTCAGAGGTTAGGGACATGAGTGATGGGTGGTTGACAGCTCGAACAGGGGGGAGCAGGCTTTTCTCTTTTTATTCCCGGTCATTCCCTCCCTCAATACTTTTTTCCAGCTGTAGTTTTGTCGTTACATGCAAGTTGGTTGCAGTAACATCTACTTATCAAAAATGCCCATTGTGCATAATGTAGTCCCCCAAATGTCCTTAATTCCTGTTGTGGGAGAGCTCACGGTTAAACCACTGTGGCTAAAAAAATATGCATTTTTAACTTTTAGTGAAATAACACAAACTGAAGAATTGTCATTGCAGTTTACACTCAATCAACACTAATACCTTAAAAAAGGACTTTTTTGCTGAAAGACGGGAAGAAAAAGGCTTTTATTTGGTTCTATATCCTCTGGAATAAAATGCTGCATCTTGTGCAGAAACTAAAAATTGTTGAAAAATACTGAATGCAACAAATAAGTAATTTTATTTAGTTAAAAAAATATTTTGGAAAGAAATCACTCCCAGTTTTGATCAGCCTTGCCATAGAAAAGAAGAAATTATCTCTATGTGTAACATAAAAGGGAGCTTAACGAAAGGCCAAAATAACCAAGCCAAGGGAACATCCAGTGTTTAAAACGAACAACCCAAGCTTTAAGGTTCTCTCTGATCTCTTCCATTAAAATTCACTCTTGGAGACTATTTGATAGGGAAGCCTCCGGGCTGCTTGGATAAAAGAGAAATTTAGCTGACAGTAAGGTCTGTGTTGGACGCCCTGGCTCTGCAGCTGTGCAGAAGGGTTCTGCAATGGCAGGAGGTGGCACCGAGTCCTGCCGGAGCCGTTCAGCTCCTGCCAGGCAGCAGGGGACATGCCACCCACCAGTGCCCCCATCCCTCTCCCTGGCTCACGTACCCATCATTGCTGCCTCCTGCCTTGTCAGGACGAAGGTGACAGAGGCACAGAGTGCTGATACCCACAGGGTGAGAAGGTGTCTCTGATGGTTTCTAATTCCAGGCATTTCAGCTTGGAGCTACTGCAAGCCCTTTGTGCTCTGGGCTGCAGCAGTGGCAGCAAGTAGCATGCCAGCTGTATAACCATCTTGTAACCCTGTAGTGACTGTGCTGGCTTTTGGGAAACCAGCCACAGTCAGAGCAGGGCTCCAAAGCGGCTCGCTCAGGGTGTCTCTGCTGCCAGCCGTGACTGAGGCGAGTTTCCATGGGCGATGCTGGGATCGGGATCTCCTGCTCTGCGATGGGTGCCCTTTTTCAACAAACAGTTTCTGAAGTAACATGAAAGGACCCCTTGGTCTCTCTCAATCTCTGATGCTGCTGCTTCTGCTAAATCCCTCGGCAGAAGTTGACTGATCCTTATACTGAATAAATTAAAAATATCTGTCTTCAGCCCTCTTGGTAAGAACCTGAAGTCTACCCAGAAGGGAACCCTTCTCTTCTCCTGGTGCTTGCAGGCTCCAGCCTGTGAACGTGTCATGCCCTGCATAGTGCCTAATGCAGGGATACTTGGAAATACTCCGCTGCTGTGGGGAGCAGCCCTGGCAGGGGCAGTGTCTGCAGTAGGGACCGAAATAGTGACGAGAGAGGGGCTTGGACAGTGTGCTCCTCTGGGTGATGTACGTGACTTGAGACAGCTGCAGACTATGTTGGTAACTGTTAGTGGAGAGGGTTTAGAGATTTTGCACAAACCCCTCCTCACCTGAACGTGCTGAAGGAGGAATCTGGCACACGGGTTTCAGGCGTGACTGCTGTCTGTCTGAAAAACCAACGTGTTGTAAGTGCCTGTGATCAGAGGATCCTGTTCAGACCCGGTATCACACTATTCACTTCAGCCTGGTTACTAATCCTGGCACTGAGTTTGACCCTTAAGCTTTTTGTTTTTATCATATGCTTTGATACGGTCGTAAAAATACTGACTGGCTGGCAGAGCTCCAGGGCTTGGCTTTATATTCAAGCAACTGCGAAACGAATGTGCTTAAAGTGGTTTTATACTTCAGGATATTGTCCTTTTTTTTCCCCATAAGATTATTTTAAAGCTCATGTTCCCTGTTCTGGGGACATCTCTGTTGCCCTCTGCATGTTGTGCAGAGCAGATTTGTCCCAGGATTGCCTTTGCCCTGGGCCTCAAACCTGGGCATATGGAAACACAGGACTTCCGTGGAAATACTGCCTCACTACTCCATGGGAGAGGAGATGGAGTAGGAGGTGGATTTCGGACCTAGGAAGCCCTCCTTCCTCCGTGATGCTGAAGCCTGTGCTGCTCTCCCCGTCAGATGTGACTAGTGTTTGAACTTTCTGAAGCATCTGATGCTGGGATATCCCATCCCCGCTGGGTTGGGAGACCGTGTGTGTCTGTATGCCTGCACACAGAGGGAGACGAGAAATATTTTAAGAGAAAATCCCTGTGCGTGACTGAGCTGCTGTCTCCCCATGCCGGGCGAGTCAACGGGCTTTTTATATCCCAGAGGATTTGAGTATGCCACAAAGAGGCTCCAGCGAGTTTATTCTGCTGCTTGGAGGGGCAGCTTTGGTTGAGTGGGGTGCATTGCTATGCTGCTGCGTTTCAGCAACATGCCCTCTTGATATTGGTCCGTATTAGTTTTATTTCAGTGTTATCTGAAAGGTTGTTATTTTAAGTATAAATGTGCCCTTGATACTTGCTTCACAAACCTGTTTGCCCTTCATTTCTGTGAATAATTGGCCTCCGACTCCTGAATTTTGATCTCTGGTCTAAGGTGCCCCTGGAATGGGTTTTATCTGTGTTTAACTAGACCTGCCCTTACAGTGCTGCTTCCATATAGGCGGGAGAGCAGTTCAGTCTCCCGGATACTGCATCTAGATTATGCCTCCAGTTGCTGCTAGAGAAATGCAGGGAACATACTTTCTATTTGCTTTGTATAGGGAAATTACAGCTACTGCTCTGCCTCATTCCTGCCAAAGGGCAACCTCTTCATTGCAGAGGGACGTTGCACCCCATAAGAGCGCACTTGCCTATGTCAAAGTGGATAGGCAGGACTTACTACTCCTTGAAGGCAAGTACCCAAAGAGAGCCTCTTTTCTAGCCAAGGTAGGACATCAAAGTTGAGTCAGATGTTACTAACCTTGGGAATACATCATGCCCTACGGCAGACAGCTCCCCAGCACACTCCCGGTACCCTTCTGCTTGTTCTGCTGCCCAGCCTCAGCACAAAGAGCTGAGCTGGAGACCTCAGTCCTGGTCCTTCATAGGGCAGTGTATAAACAGCTGCTGGGCAGGGACCGAACCCTGTTGGATTCTGCCTGTGGTGTCTAATTTGTTCCAAGTGCTGCTAATAATTAGACAAATAACGTGATTAGTTAGAAAAGGAGTTCAGTTTATTGGGAGCATGTTCCAGGAGGGTTTTATAGCACTGAAATAGTATCTTGCCAATCAAATAAGTATTGCAGAGTGAAGAGGAACACAGTAGCCAGCTTGGCAGTCAGTAGGAGAGCACTGCCTGCAGCCCAAGGCTCGAAATAAACTTGGTATGAAAATGCACTATTTTATAGCCATGTTGCTCTTTTTTTCCTGGAAAAAAATCTTGCCTCCAAAACATTTTTTCTTCTGTCTTGTGCCTGGCACTATCAAGTTTACCTGTCCCAGCTGGGTGTACCGATGCTGGTGTTCCCGAGGGATGCTTGCTTGTGAATTCCCTCTGCATTTCACCTCCTTGTTTCATGGGTCTTTAAGGCCTAAGTGCAAGCTTTTCCTGAAGTGTTTTTCTTCCCTTCTTGGAAAAGCCTCTCCCACCTCCAGGTGCCATCCCCTTGGCTTTGAGCCAGTGACGTGGTTGTATTGCTTCTTGGAGCAGAGCTTCCAAACACCTTTGGAGCAGTGCCTCCATTTCAGTGGTGTAGCTTCAATTCAGTTTTTCTCTGGAAATGCTATGGTTCTTTTTAAGGCCACGCTCTCATGTTTAGGAAACAACTCTGTAATGTTTCACAGTTAGAGTTCAGACTGGGCCTCACACAGTTTCCATCCTCGCATCCCTCCCACTGGGATCGACGGCCCTTGGCCCTGTCCTCACTTGGGGGTAGGAGTTAAAGTCTAGATGCTGTTTGGGTTGGTCCGAGTCCTACCTGGTTTGTGGTGAGGAGTTTGGTAAGGTTGCTGGAGCTGTGATAGATATCCAAGCCCATTTCCACAGTTCCTTCTGGGGAAAAGATGGTTTCTTGGCAGCTGGAAAAATCACAACAGCACAAAGTTGGAAGAGAATTTCAGCTCCTGTCAACCTGAAAACAGGGAGTGGTGCTCTGCTGGAGTGGTCTTGAAATTGCTCTCCTAAAGGGGTCATGAAGATACACGCAAGAGGATGGACACAGAGGAAGCTCTGCTTGAGCTGGATTAGAAACAGATCTACAGACTGTTTCCATAGGTAGATGTGTCCAGACAGAGACACTTGTTCCTGGAAAGTTTTTGTATGTGAGGTGGGAGAGATGTCTTTACCTTTCTGAAGGAGGTCGTAGGTGCATTGCAGTCTGCCACTGTCAGCTGCTGATTTTGAAGCAGCAGCAACAGCAATGGCATTTCCTTCCCTCCCCAGCTACAGGCTCGTTGTAGCAACTCTGTTTCTCCATGGGAGAGGGGAGAAGAGAAGGGGATAGGAGTCCAGCTGGTTGGAAAAATGTTAGGAGCCATGCATGAACTGACTGCATCCCTTCCACTCCCTGGTTAGGGAACAGAGACCCTTGGAAAATGTTGCTGCTGGTTTCCCTGGGATGAGGGAGAACCCAAGCATTGCAAGCCAGATGTCCTTTCAAGGGGAAAAAGAATAAAGTGACATGGCTGGGATATTATTTGGATTGTTTTTTAATGTCACACCTCGATGGAGTCTGAGGTTATTAACTGGGGGATTGACTCTCAATATTGTGGCCAGATGCAGCAGTTGGCTGAGCTCCCTAGCTTCAGAGCTCACTTTTAAATCATGCTTCGATAATTTACCCTGCCAAGGAGATTTGCAGTTCAGTGTTGTTTTGGAGTCAGTTTTTGAGCTAAGGAGGGCTCCCATGTCAGTGAGAAGGCAGTTGGGTCTCCAGACGTCCTGGCAGGTGTTTCCAAGTGGACCGGGGGACCTGTTGAGTGGCCAGGTCTGCAGACGGGAATTGGTACCCCTCTCCCATAGACGGGATTTCTCTGAACTCCTGAAAAAAACTTCAGCCTCTTTCGCCTGTCCCACTCCTTAAATCCATGAGACAGAAATGGGGCTAGTCAGCTAGAAGAGGTGTGACATTTTTCTGTTTTCTGTATTTTTGCATGCATGATTTCTCGCTGTGATAGTGATTTGCTGACTTGGAGAGTTGGTGACATGCTCGTTGGCTGTCGCTCTTTGTGGTTGCAAGTTAAGAGGCAGTGCAGTTGACAGACCAAAGCCACGTGGCAGCCTCTCCAAGGAATCCTGGCTGCTGAGTGACTGCAATCACGACCTGGCTTTCTTGCCACTGTGGAGGGGTTGCTTCAGAGCCCTGCCCAGGCTGCACGACTGGCAATGTGGCATCCACAGCTAGGGCGGTTTAACAAGAGTTGGAAATGTGTGTAGACTGCTGCAGCTGTGGCAAGGAGTGAGCCAATCTGGAAAGGATTCAGTCATCTCCAGCTGAAAGTTGGCAGGACGTAACTGATGTGTGAAATGAGGGTATTGGAGCAATTCATGTGTGCTGGAGGGTTCCCGCTCATCTGTGCAAGGCTGAAAGAGCATCGTCATATTTGGTCAGGGTTGTAGACCGACTGCATGGGCCTGCTTTTGGGAAAACCCAAAATTATGGTGGAGGGATCATAGTCACCAAGAGTTAGGATTCTCAACAGAGCCCACAAATCAACAGTTGTACAAGTCCAGGGGTTGTAATTTGTCACTTCTTTGGACAAAGGGACAAAGAGGAAGACATTGATGGTCATAGGCTGCAAGTCAGCAACAGAGTTAAGCGTAGCCTTAAATCCCATTGAAATCTCTTTCTTGAAGTGTAGCGTGTCCTTCAGTGCCTTGGCAGGCTGAGCTTCCAAGGGATCACTGTTGTGATCTCCGCAGACTATTCAGTCTCGGCCCTACGCTTTCCGGGAAGATTCCTCTCCTGAGGAGATGACAATTATCCACGGGACCAAAGCAAAACACTCATCATCTCACTCTTTAGAAAAGGGATGATTGCTGGGGAGATCTTTTTTGCATCCATGAAGGACTGGAAACATCAGGCCACCATCTCACTATCAGGCGAGACTTGCCTCCATGTTTACAAGCCATGAGGAAATTTTCGGCTGTCTGTGTTGCTGGTGGAGAAGCCTCACAGGTAGCTCGGGGAAGCAGAAATCACCTTCTCTGGAGCACAGACAATGTGGGTCCCAGGCTTGCAGGCCCAGGTTTCACTCTTGCCTATCCCATCCAGAGCAGTTCTGGGCTTGCTGAGACGCTCCTGGAGAATGCTGGTGGGAGCAGTGGTTTTACCCTGTGGTCAGTGGTTTTACCTATGTCTCAGGGCTGGTGGTTATCCTCCACTAAAACTACTGGTCAGTTGTCCAACTGGCCTCCTTCGCTTACCCTCAAGAGCAATTTGGATGGTTAACAGAGAGGAGAGACTGTGGGAGCCATTGTGTGTCTCTGGCACCTGAGCCTGTGGCTTTCTCATCTGGAAGTGCTCCTGTCTTCATTTTGTCTGACTTGGTCTCTTCCCTCAAATGAAAGCAGCCATGGTGGCTGCGTCAGACAGGGTTTGGTGTGTCTTGTGGGAGACTTTCTCCCTGCTTGCTGCTTCCAGTGGGATTTGGTTGACCTGGGAGCAGATCCCTGCCCCAGATTTTTTTTTTTTTTTTTTTTTAACCTTGGAAGCTATCCCACTGGCCTCCAGAGTGATGAATCCCCCTGTCACTGTGCCCAGGGAATGTTCAGGATGTCCATTTCTTCTACCTGAGGCAGACCAGGGCAAATCCTGGAGCAAGCGGCCGGGTGGCATTGCTGAGGGCAGCCCTTCTCATTTAACAATCTGCATCTGCGGATGCGTGGGCGAGGGTTTATTTTTGCCTCGGGACCTCCTGGTGGAGAGCCAGCTCATGTCAGCGGGCTGCAAAAATTGCTGGGCCCATGGAGATTGTGGGGCTTGAACCTGGAGACCTTCCTTTGCACCTTGCCTTGATTTGCATGGCAGCCCATCTGCTCCCAGCGCAGAGCGGTGCATGGGGGCGGATGGAAAGGGAGGCATTCTGCTAGAGCACGGGATGCTGTCGCTCTTACCAGAGCCTGCTGATAGCACCCATCCATGAATCGGGTGATTTTTAAATCTGTCTTCGGGTTGTTCCAAGGCATTGAGTGGTTTATATTTGAAAAGTATTAATTTAATGTTATCGAATCCTTAAGAAAAGGCACAGTGGGCCAAGCTCTGCTAGTTTTGCTCACGTTTCACAGGGCTGAGGAGGGTGAGATTTGATCCTCTTTGGACGTATCTCTACTCAAAGGGCGGTTGCGGGGGAGAGAAAAGAAGCAGGGGAATTACAACACTGAAAAACAATCCTAGCTCTGCCCTGAGCCATTTTGCAATAAGACACTTCAGGGCGTGAGTTATGATGCTATAATTCACACCTCATGCATTTCGTGGCATTCAGCCGACTGCTTCATGCCCTGCACACATAGAGTGAATGATTTCGGCTCAGCTTGCCCCCTGGCCGGCTCAGCCCTCAAGTGGAGGTGGCTGCGTGGAGATGGCTGCAGGACTTGGCTCTTCCTCCACTGTTTTTTATTTCGTCTTTCGCTTTGGCAACCAAAGCTGTGGCTGTTCCAGGCAGGCCTTGCATCTCCCTAATCCAAGCCGACTTTGGTCTATCCTTACCTGTAAGCAGATCCCTGGTCCTAGCAAAAAAAGCGTTAGGTACTTCAGAAGTTGTCTGCACTGCTCCTGTTACCTGCTGGAAATGTTTGGGGCAGTAAGGGTTGGTGCCTGGGAGCGGCAAGCAAGGTTTGAAGCCTGAAACGGGTCAAGAAGCTGTTGAGCACATCCGTCTTTTATCTCGGTCATCTTCTTCAAATCTGCTTTGTAAGAGCAAACGCTTAGGGAAAGGATTTTCAAATCGGATCTTTATTAATGAAATGCTTGGCAGGAGATGCATTCATTCTGCAGGTCACTTCAGGGATGGAGTAACCCATTTACTGCCCTTGGGTAGGACAAAAGTTGTTGCTTGCACGTCTGTCTCTCAGGACACCTGTGGGGTGGCAGAACATTTCTGTGCCCTTCGGCCAGACTGACTGTCCAACCCATCAGCCCCATCATATGCCTGTGCCTGGGGGTGTGTTGGCGAAGCACCCGCATGTCGAGAGCGCTGCTCTGAAGCCAGCAGCCAAGCCAAGTCATCTCTTAAAAAATGCCTGTCCTCTTCCCAGGCTCCATGAGCACAAGTTACTGCCTGTCCAAGGTCACTAATTGCAGGAGCTGACTTTGATCCATGCTGTGGCCGTGCGGGCCGGTGGTGTGCTGGCAGTCAGGCCTGGCCTGCTGTCAGGATTATTATCTTTGCATATCTGCTTCATGGTAAATTATAGTGGTGCCTCCAGCTCCTTCCTGTGTTAGCACTTCATAAATTGGAATTTAAAATCGCTCTGGGGACCCAGGTTAAAAACTTCGAATCCTCTGAATGAGGGTTGGAGTCAGATCCTCATTTTTTAAAAGGGTCTGGCACTTGGAAGTGTTACATCACTAGTAGTTGGACCCAGTGGCTGTAACGGAGATGTACGGTCTTCAGAAGTCCCATCAAGCAGAGCAGCCACATCCAAAAGATGCTGTGCCGCAGCTAACGTGCCCTGCAAAGATGTGGGGCTCTTCAGTGTGAGTGGGGCTGACCCAGTGAAGCTGCTTTGTGGACCACCGTGGACTGGTGGTGCTGCATCAGGGAGGAGACACAGATCAGCGTCAATTTGGGCATCTCTGCAGCACGTAGACCTTTCCTCACTGTACATCTACCTTAACTTCAGCCTTGTAGACATTAGATGTCTGTCTAGCATAGGATCCTCCTGCAGACAGAGGAAGAGGCACCTCCAGAGATGGATGTCTGCCCTAGCCACGTACCTTGAGAAGTATCTGAAATGAGTAGCTTTGACCAGTTTGAGATCCTGACTTTGGGATGCATAAAAC
>NW_009206162.1:47841-93312 GCF_000690835.1 Fulmarus glacialis | reverse complement strand
CCTGCTGTCTCCAGATGCTGTATGGGTCAAGTGCAGCTGTATTAGTTCTTGAAAGCCTGGTGTTACAGACAGTGATTTTGCTGGGCTTTGGGTGGTCACTTAAGCAGATTTAATAGAGTTTCTCTCCGTGGAACATTAATAATTCCCTTTAAGTGGCTAAGAGTGGGAGAATATTCAGGCTTGTGGATTGAAAGGAAGAGGTTTGTTTATTGTTCCAAGGTACAAATTCCAACCTTGAATTTGACAGAAATGTAAACGCATACAGTCATTTTGCTGATTCATATTTTATTACTGGTTTCGATAGAACATATAATATAGGCATGGCCCTAAAAGGCTTATTTCTAAGGTGACACATGCTGACTTGCAGCCGCACACTCTCCTTCCAAAAATGAGTAACTCTCGGGGTATGTGTGGCTTGTGGCTTGGTTGCGATAGCTAAACGAGAAGGAATTAGTGTGGTCGCCATCACTGCCACCCCTGACAGCTCTGACAGAAAGCGCATTACCAAATGGAAGCGTGTGTCTCCAGAGGAGATGTGGAGTTTGCTGTGGGGGCGAGGCTGTGCGAGTGACAAAGCCCAGCCCGGGGTTATTGAAAATCCCTGGGGATGATGTTCTCCCCAGCACCGAAAAGGTTCAGGCTTACGGCAGGGAGCTAAGGCAATGGCTTGTGCCAGTACATGAGCCAGGCTTGGGGGCTGATTTGATGATCGTGTCCTTTGACAGTATAGTTACAACTACTGATGATAGCCGCATCCCCAGATTTTACATCCTGTTAGGGGCCCATCCCCTTCGCACCCTCTGTACAGTCTGGGGGGAAGCGGGCCGGTTCGGTGGGCAGTGCCGGTCAGGAGCACAACTTGGGGACTTTCTCCTCTGGCTGCAGCACAGTCTGGAGACTCATCTCCCAACTCCTCAGCTGGGGACACAAAGTTAAGACAGTGTGACTGTCCTGTCCAGCAGCTATCCCTGTGCCCAGTGGAATATATTTTCCTACCGTAGGGTCCTTATATTTGCAGGTTTAAAGGGGGAGCAGCGATGTTTTGAGCAGAAATGCCCAAAGCACAGTATTACTCCAGGCTGAAAAAGCATATCCTCCATATCCCTGTATCCCAGCAAGGCAGAGCAAAGCTCGCCCGTCCGCAGAACCCGCAGCCCGGTGTGCCGAGTAAGCGCGATCTGGCAACCGGTGAGGATGGCTGTGTGTGTCTCTGCCTGTGTGTGGCCCAGACTGCAGATTGCGGAGTTGGAGAGGGATGGGTTTACGCTCTCCGTGATAGTCCTGCGCTTCTGTGGCAGGAGAGGGTGTTCCTGCAAGTGGGAAGGCAGGAACCCAAGCGTGGGAAAAGGAGGGAAAAGGAGGATGATTGTGAGAAGAGTAGGAGGGAAGGAAAGGGCAGAGACAATAGTTCAACTTAGCAAAGAGGCAGTGATTGAGGGTGCGAGGATTTGGCAGAGTATCTTCCTGAAAACCCTGAAGTTCCACAGGAAGAAGGTAATTTTGTGTTTAATTCAGTGCTATGCCCTGACAGGGGGGGACCTGTCCTGCGCAGAACTCTTGCATCAGTTTTTCTGCCTTGGCCAGAAGCACTGAGGGGAATAAGGAGGGTTCTCCACATTTGCCTTCTTTTTGGCATTGCGCAGTGAAATTCGGGTGTTCTTTGCAAGAATAGGACACACAATCATTTTCTTCTTTCACTCTTCTCCCCACAAGAAACTTGGATTTCTCCTAAGCCTGAAATCAAAGGTCACTGCAGTGAAAGACATTTTTCCCAGTGACTTCAGCATTGCATCTTTCTGGGGTTGTGGAAATTCGTTCCCCTCTTTCCAAGAGTTGGTTTCACAGGGTTGTCCTGTAGAGAACAAGTACATTCAGTCTTACATATATATGGTCATGCAGTATAATCAAAGATCTACATGCATTGCATGTTTGTTGAATGGTGTTTATATTTTGAGGATAGGTCTGTTTTTCAGTCACTGTTCTAGCATTTTGCAATTAAAATGCAAATAGTCATCTGTCAACGTGCTATGCTCGCAGTTCTGTGATGCTTTGCCGGTTGATCCAGTTGATTTCACCTCAAGTTTTATCCTTCAGTCGTGCACAAAAAATGCAGTTGCACAAACTGTATAGAAATTAGAAGAGTTTTTCAGAGTTGTTTTTTGTCAGGGATTTTAGATCACACCAAAGTACTGTACCCCTCAGGTCTGGCTTTGTGAATCTGAGGGTCTCTTGGTTTACATGAACTTTTTGTTTCCCTGTACTCAAAATGAGAAGAAAAAAAATTATCCCACTATTCTATGGCAAAATCCCAGGAGAATTTCCATTATTTGGACTAAGAATGTCCCAGAGCTTTGTCATTGTTCTGGAAGGGCCTGGAGGAGTTTTGCTCCCTTTCCCAGGCCCTTGCTTTGCTTTTCCAACATTGCATCTGGGGGTCATATGTAAGGTTACAAATCAAAGCCGGAAGATTTGCATGCTAATATAAACTACATGCAAGTGTCGGTGCAGAGCAGGAATCCTAAACATGAGAAGCTGAAAGGGAGGTTGGGTTTTAGCAGCACCTCTTTGCAATTTTGAGGCTGACTGTGCAGGGAGTTTTTGTCATTTGTGTAAGTAAAGCTACGCACCTACAGTGTGCAATAATCTGCTCTGTGCCTGTACACGAAGCTGGGTCAGCAATATCATGGCGTGGTCTTGTCTTCGCGTGGCCCCAGGCTGTGTATGCTCTAAGCACTATACGTGCTCCATAGCTGGGAATACACATCAGTACAACCCTGCTGGTACAACGCAGATGGGCCCTCGTTCTCAGAGCGGAAAGAAAGGTGTTTGGAGAGATCTCCCACAGGCGTAAATAACTCTGTGCCAAGATGTGTGAGATTTGGTGTTAACTGGAAAACAGTGATTTGCAGATCATATTTTCTTTCTCTGTGTCTCGTCAATCTTGATGCATTTAACACAGTAGCAAGCAAGTTCTTGTTAGTTCTCATTTGACCAAGCTATTCCTGTGTCCCTGGCCCGAGAGCACTCCATCACAAAAATCCCTTTGCCTTAAATACAAGCAGAGCTCTACTCATCCTATTTCGAACATCCCCCAAGTCAATTCTTCTTGTGCCTGAATCAGTTCAGCTGCTTCTCGCTTGAGTCTCTCTGATTTGGCAGCATCCTTCTGAAATTTTAGCAATCCACTTTCACGTGAGGTTTGATTCAGCACCGTGAAGGGAATGAAACTCTTCCCATTGGCTTCCATGGGTCTGATGACTCCATAATGGCAGTCAAAAACAGATGCAGGTTGTACCTATTTGGACTAGGACTGGATTTAATTCACAGACATTGCCCTCATCTGAATGGTGCCAGCACGGACCGGACAGCAGAGTGATCTCTTATGGCTGAAGCTAGAAGAATGTGTTATAAAACTAAAGAGGGATTTTAAAGGAACTCATAGCTGGCCTCAACACTTATTAAAATTTCAGTGGAAACAGGATGAAGCCAGTTTTGATTCAATTTTTAAAATCTGTTCCTGTTGAGAGATTAAGGGCAGGGGAATAAAATTATCTTCATTTTTGAAAATAATTTTTAAAAGTGCCATGTCCCCTTTGTGTCTATCCTTTACCGTGCAGCCGACACGATGGCTGTAAGGTATGAGAAGTGACTGGCTAGAGGAACCTCCACCTCACTTCCACATCCAGGACTGGCACCAAGGACTTCTACATTGAGCCAGTCTCTTCAGGGTTGATATGTTTCTTTTCAGAACAACTTCAACTACAAATCAGTTTCTAAAACCAATTTAGTGAAGTTGATGCAATTTTTGTGTTCAAAACCTTTCAGTGAAGCTTACTTGAAATTCAAATGTGAGAGGATCTATTTTGTGTGTTGATTGTTGCTTTTCCCAGTTCTCTTTCCTTTTTTTGAAAGGAACTTCTCTTCTTTCACCAGGACATTCATATTTTGGGGTCCTCATGAAGCACCAACCACCTGCTAGGGAGAAAGACATGAGCACGGAGTTAAAATAGTTTATAAATCAGATGGGATCCAGATTTAAGAGGCAATAAGCTTCAAGTGCAACCGTATTGTTTTCATTTGCGTGCCATAGACAGCCTCTTTCAGACCCAGGTGGGGCACTTGAGAAGGCCATGAGGGGGCCAGGTTTCACAGAGAGCCTGTATGTTCTTATTTCCATTTAACGTTTGTCACTCTGCTATTCTAATGCTCTGTAGGCTTAGATGTTGTGTTTTCTAATCATCTGTCAACTCTTAAATGGCAGAAACTCAGTCCTGTGGTTATTCTGCTTCACAAGTAGTTCCATCACACATAGAAAGTAAATGCCGGTGGATAGAAACGGATTGGAAACAGAATACGAGTCCACGTTGTGCTCTGCACAGATGCTCTGTCTCCCGCATGCATGTACGTAAATCTGATGGGTGGATATTGCCCACTTCCCTTGTCTGATCTTTCCTTGCAGAGAAGCTGCTATTCTGCTTCCTGGGAGGTGGTAGCAGGGAAGCGACCAATCTTCACTAGTCCTGTTTCTTACTCTCTTTCCATAAGCTCCGGTTATTGGATATGTTGGAGATAAGATAGGAGCCTTGACAGGTCTTTGACACGACCCAGGATATTAGTTAAAAAACAAACAAAGCCCTGCTAATGCAACATAGATATTGCATGTCGGCAAGAATTAGACACACCATATTCTGCTCACACACCCCTAAGAATGAAGTTAAATGAAGTAATCAAACAAGCCTGGCAAGAGGCTCGGAGGCGGTTTGTAACCAAGCTGCAGGGCTCCCAGCCGTTCCAGTTCTGCAGCTCTCTGGTCAAGTTATTGTCATAGATCATGGGTGCAAATTCCACTTTTTACCTTTTTATGCCTCTCCTGGCCATGCAAATGACCATGCAAAGAAATACAGTAGGGAGGATTTTCCCCTTTTGGCTTATTGCTGTGGTCGCGTGGGACTTGTTAGCATCTTCTTAGCAGGAAGGTGCTGTGAAGGCCTGAAGTCAGTGCTTAAAACCCCAAGTTGGCAAATGCCAAAAAACTTGAGGGATGAAGATAAGACTAAATAGAAATTTGAACCACGGACTTCGAAACCTCATCAATGTATGAGAAAAATATGGGAGGCTAAATATTGTCTTACTCTGCCTGTGTAAACACGATGAGCTGGATTCATCATTCAGACATAACCCTGTTACTTGTCTGGTCCGTACTCCCGAAGCTAGGAAACCAGCAAAAACATCTAGCCAGGTGCCTCCATACTCAAATGAGCTTCTCTTCCTGTGTTCCCAGGGATGTCTGCTGGCTGGCTCGAGGCAGTTGTTTGCTATTCTCATTTGTGTTTAAGTAGCAGGGTTTGGCAAAGAGAAATGGATTTCATCCTTGTTAATTCTCCACCAGGAGGAAGGTCTGTGCCCATATAGGATGCAGTAGTGGTGGGGGTTTCTAAACTAGAAAGGACCCAGCTTGAGTCTCAGAGTATGGCTGGATTCAGAGCTAGAAATTAGTTTATTTTTCTTGTACACAGAACAGATTTGGTGAGGCTGAGAACAGAAGTAGCATTAATCCAGCATTAATCCTCCTGCATTGCCATTCAGAGCTGAAACAAGATCCACAAAAGAAAACAGTGAAGGAAGGAAAACTCTCCTATCGCTTCTTCCCTCCACCCTCCCCACCCCCCCGTACGTTTAATTAGACTGTAAATTAGCTTGCAAATTGTGATGCGAACTGGAATTGCTGTGTCCTGCATAAATTGCTTGTGTGGTGGCTGCTCACAGATGAGAACTGGCGAACGCCAGGGCTGCCCAGTTTGTTCCCTCCCTCTGCTTTACTTCCAAACTTAGGTACGTGCAACATTTGTCCATGAGACCCATGGGTTGTTTTGGCTTTTTCTCGGTTACATTTCCCCTGTTGGTAATGGAAACGCGAGCTGGCTAGAGGGATGTCTGTGAAACAACATCTGCTTCATGAAAAAGCCAGACGCCCCGCACCTGCGTGCAGCCTGCGTCAGCCCCCGTGCTCGGGGCTGCTGTAAGACACCTTGCCACGGCAGCAACCACCCCGTGAGAAGCTCTCCCATTTGGGACTGCTTGGGTTTCGTGTTTCTTCCAAGCTTCATCTCTGTTTCTCAGCTCACTCTTCAAATTCCTGGGGCGAGAACAGCTCCGGACTGGGGTTGAAAGTAGCCCTTCCTTGGCCATATCCCGGCTGAGTTGTGGTCCCTTGGAGACCGTTGTGCTGAAAGGTGACATCATTGCATGGCACTGGTGGTGGACTTGCTACAGGCTTGGGGCTGAGGGTCTGACTTCATCTCTGTGGGAATTTCCCAGGTCTCACAGTGCTTTTCAGGGCCTTTTGGATGCTGGTGAGCTGGGCAAGGAGCCCGCGCTGCACTCACCGGATCCAGAGTTGAATGTGAACTTTCCGAAAGTCTGGATGCGATACAAGCCAAGGGAAGGCACAGGTGATGTGCACATTGCATTCTCTGTGCTTATTCCAGGGGCATTTTACTCTCTGCTGCCATGCTGGCTCTTGTATAGGGCGGGAATTGAAGATGCTGGGGGCCCTCACCTTGGGGAAACCCTGGCTACTGGTGCCAGTGTCTTGTGGGGTGGAAGAAGGTACCTAACATCAACCACACCGCTTCTGGAAGGTGAGCAGCTTTGCTGCTTTGACCTCGTGGGTACTGGAAGTGCTGTCTGTAGGCTGTTATCATTCTAAAGCTGGGTCTGGGCCAGCACTGATTTTTGCTCGTCAGAACATCTTTGACATTAAAATGGTTATGCAAACAGTAAGTCGATGCAGTGCCTGTACTCCAGTAATTTAGGGCATGGATGCATGTTGACTTTGTGGAGGTCTGCTGCAGTTTCAGCTGGTTTAATGTAAACTCCACCAGCTACGTGAACCAGCTGAAATTGCCGCAAGCCTTGCGGGAGTCGGGTTGACTTTACGCCGAAGCGGACCAGGGAGCATTCACATGCTGAGCTGTGCTGGTGGAAAGTTTCCAGCTCACAGGCAGTGATAGCATCTGAATATGAGGGAAAAGGAGTGTCTATTCCAATTCAATCATGATTCACTGGAGGACAAACATCCAACACTTTAATACGAGACTTTGAAGAAGCTGACGTTCTCCAGGATAAAAGGGGCTATCGTGATGGTATCTGCATACAAATCATACCATAGCGTTGGGTTTTTGCATGCATAAAACTTTCTTAATAACTGGTATTTACTGTAATTACTTATTAAAGGTTAACAGCACCCTCTTTTATGGGTGCAGGTGTATTTCTAGTTTCTGCTCTGCAATCTTGTCTTTGCCAATAGCTCGTGTATTTGCGGATGTTCTTATCCTGGTCTCATCAGACTGCTCATTTCAGGCATTTATCTTCCACTCCAGCTCATCTGGCTATAGAAAACAAAACATTAGCCTTTAAAAAGCCAATTGAAAAATCAACCTCAGGAGAATAACCTGAATTCTTTACCTCTGGGTTTTATGCCAGCTGGAACTGGGTATTTTCCATTGAAAACAAGACATTCAACGATAAAGCCATGCCCAATGACATTTGAGTGAATGCTTTTTGTAGTAGGAAGTCATCTCGTCTCATTGCTTGGTGTAGGCAGTAAAGGGAGAGCAGTGACTTCAGTTTGCAGTAAATTTTCTGCTCTGTGGTGGGTAAAATAGAAGTCTCCCAGAGCTAGAATTAAACAATAATTAGCAGCTGATAAAATCCCCCTGACATCCTGCACTTTCTTTCATGCAGCATGAATATTAAGAGCTGCTTATTAAGCTCAGTTCCTGATTAATATTCTCCAGTTTGTACAGGCCCGCTTCTTGTTTCTCTGAAGAAGCATTTATTTTAAAATACATAGTAGACTAAAAAAAAGACTGGATTTGTGAAATTAAAAATTGAACATTCTTAGTGGCTGGATCATCCAGTGATTGCGCAGTAAGTTGTTTGTAATTTGTACTTCAATTATTATTTATTGCTAAGGACTGGTTTTTTGATAAGCATTTTTAAGGTGAAGCATTTGCAGCTGCATTTTGACTTCTTTAAGGTCATAAACATGGCAGATATGTAAAGCAGATCTTTTTACCTTAAGTAATTAATTATTGTAGTAATTCGTAATTTGCAATCATGATTAAAGTTTGGTTCTGTGCATGTAGGGACTGTAGGAAAACACTGTACTTACACAGAAGAGCTTGCTCCAAGACACGTAAGATGCTTTGATTTTATCTTCTTTCACCAAGAAGCAGCGTTCCGAGGACCTGGGCAGGACCAGCTGTGTGCTGGAGCGGTGGCTCGCGTGGCTCAGTTTTGGGGAGCTCTCGGATGCCACAGAAAGCCTCCCTCGGCTCTGCAGGCAGCTCACGGGAGCGATGCTGGGCCTGCCGGGCATTCAAGCGTGGGACGGCTCTCCATATTTATCTGATATTTCCTGCTGCCTCCTTGTCCCGTTGCGTTTGCATGACCTCGGGCTCCCCCAGGACTGCTTTTCTTAGTCTCCCCCGGGATATCGTTGATCGCTTTCACAGTGACCCATTTTAAGATCTGAGCAAAAAAATGACGAGGTAAGCTGATGTAATGTTTGCTGCTCATGAAAAGGTTATGGGTCCGACTAAGGCAGCAGAATTGAATAATCACTGAACTCTGATCTCTGAGGGAGAGAAATGTGATATCTAAGGCTTTTGAAACCTCTAGACCTTGCTTTTAAAATCTGGCATTTTACAGATCTTTTTCAAGCAAACAGTTATTCCCCATTATTTTAAATGGTGGCTTTCGAGAAGCAATTTGATTTACGCAAACAAGCAAAGAAAATCAATAGCCATTTCAGATTTTGCACCTGCGTCTCACCAAGCAGATTTTGAGCCCATTCGTTTCTTGCTTCACAGAGCTCTGGGTTATGATTAAAGGCTTTTCTTGCTCCTGCTATGATCTTCCCATGAAATAAATAGAAGTCATCTGTATGCTGCCCAATTCATCACTTGCTGAGCTTGAAGAGACCTAAGGCTCAAAAGGATTTAATTGCTGTTTTAAATGTGCAGCAAAATCCTGGCTTGACTGAAGTCAGTGGCGCCCAATTTCAGAGCGGGAGCCATATCTGCACTGTGCAGCGGGGTCCTCCTCCTACACCCGCTCCCTGCACCAAACACATCCAACCTCTTGCCCAGGATATCCCTTCGTACCCAGCTCTGCCCCACCTCGGGTGATGGGGGTGTTGAGCCACTTACTGCACCACTGAACAGTGCTGGACTCTTAAAGCAAGATTAACTCCTGTCCGGACTAGATCTCAATCAAGCAGACTTGCAGGTTGTTAAAAATTTCAGGGACACACAGTTTTCCTGGGTTCTGAAGAGTAGCATGGGGAAGCCTGAAGTGCCATGAAATTCAAAAAGCCTGGGTGTCTGTGGCATATGTGTTTTGTTTCTAGCTTCTAGAGAAAAGATGCATAATTAAAGAAAAAATACAATCTTTATTTGCATGTACGATATATTTCTTCTATCCCTGTCTTGTCCCCTTTGTGAGAACCCGGGGCCAGAATTACAGTATCTGAAGTTGCTTTTGGATCCCAGTCAGCTCCCATCTGTCATGATCTGTTTTTAATCAAATGGGTTTTCCATCTGAAAGTAGCTGTTGGATAGAGAATGAGTAGAAATATTTGTGTTGTGAATTAGCTCAGAGTGAAGCTACAAACTTTTTTTTTTCCCCACAACAAACACATGGAAAAATATTCTTCAGTGTAGTGTGGCTGGCCTGAAAATTGGCAACAGCAGCTTCCTTCCCAGGCTCTGACTTCTCCGGCTTGTCTGCGTGGGTAAGATCTTTAAAGGGGACCTGAAATCTTCATATTATGCAGTCTTATCTCCCCTTCATGAAGCAGGGCAGTGCTGGTGTCATCCTTCTGTATATGGGTATTGCAGGAGGGAGGTTGTGTGGCTTGGTTTTCTAGAAGAAATATGAGACGCAGCAGATGAACAACCTGGGTTTGCAGAGAGTCGTGCTCTCACCCCTGGGCAGTCTTTCCTTTGCTAGCCTCGATGGTCTCTGCTCTGGTGGGAGCAGCAGACAGGTTTAAATATGATAACTGAGTCAAATTCAGGCACTTAGTCCTTACCCTCAGTGCTCTATGAAAGGCCCCAAATCTCCTTAACAGTCTGTGCTCAGCATGTCCCCGTTCTCAAATACCATGAAATTGGGCTGCGGGAGATAGGGAGCAAACTGCCTTGGGGACTGAAGGTGGTCATAACAAGCAGAGAGGAAAGTGAGGCTACAGGACCTCCGTGGTTTCCAGGACATCAGGTGACACCTCTCTCCTACTGGGAAAGAAGAAGAGGAGAAAAATCCCTTGGTCCTCGGAAAAGCGTTGTTAAGACTGTTCTTCAATGTCCCTCCAGGGGTTTTAATGCAATACCTTTTGTCCTTAAAAGCACAGAAGCAATTATCCTGCATCAGCACCTTGGAAGATGGGCTAGTGGCTAGTGTCCTGGGGGAGATGGAGAAGAGGGTAATGCTTATCCATGGCAAAAGGGAGAGCTCCTGCTGCAGCGCTGGGGCTGAGGGAGGAGGGATGCTTTCCTGTTTCCTCTGCCAGATCCTTATCTCGCTCCATTTGTGAAACCTGGAAATTGCTTTAAAGACCCAGGAGCTGGCCTAGCTGTGATTTCCATTACATTGGTGTTGCGTAGTCACCCTCAGTGGTCACCCTTGATGGCTCCATCCTGTGTTTGCTGAAGTCCTGTTGTGTATCTTTCATGAAGGCAGCAGGACCAGCATTTGGCCTGAAGGCCAGTGTATGAGAGAGCAGAATCTGGCTCATTTTTTCCTTTTTTTTAAAAATGTTTTGTAGGTACTAGGGTCAAAAGGAAACATTTGTGTGTTTTATATATGTGTGTGCATGTGCGTGCGAATCATTTTTTATCACAGCTTCCGGCAAAACAGTGTTTCTGTAAGATGATTGTTTTGGGCATGGACTAGGGCTGGACAAGGGAAATCCTGGGCTTGTTCTGGGCTTGTGTTGCTGTTTCCACCGATGTAAGAAAACAGTGTCACTCTCATTGACCTGCTTTATATCACCTTCAAATCAGTCTGATAGATGCCAGAGGTGCCGAGTGGTGCGACATGACTCAGCAAGGGCTGCATGCTATAGAGTTGAGCTGTTGTCGCGGTGTACGGGTGTGTGTAAGCAGTTGCATTACATGGCTGTTATCCCACAGCCCCCCTGGAGCTGAGTTTCCTTTGAATTTCCTTGTTGAGCTAGAGCTACGTTTTGCCTGGGAAGGGCCATGGTTGCATCTCCATATTCAAGGAAAACCTGGAGCATGGGGTTGGAGATCAGCAGCCCGTGATGGGCTGTTACTTCAGGAGTAGAATAGCTCTCCTGACTGTGCCTGCAACATGCCCTGGGGCCCTCCGGACAGGCAGAGGGAGGGGGCAGGGTGTGCTACCGGGGACCAGAAAATGTGCTGTCACTCCATTAAAGCTTTCATCCCAGGAGAGCAAAATCAGCGGGAGCTGGTGATGGGGATGGGTGGGAGAACATTGGGTACTCTCTTGAGACCTCTGCTAAAGGCTGCAACAGGGCAACAGCTTTAATTTAGGCTAGTCCTGTACCCAGGGTTATATTCCTCATTGTGAGCAGCAGCGGCCAGTGAGATGCGGAATCTACCTGTACTGACTGTTCAGCCTGTGGAGGTATCCTGTGCTTCAGAGCCCACCTTAACTTGTATTTTCTTTTCCCTGAACAGGTCTATATCATCAACGTAACATGGTCTGACCTGACTTCTCAGATCATCTACCGGAGATACAGCAAGTTCTTTGACCTGCAGGTAAGTCTGTCTTGTCTAACATAAAATATTATTTCTACTCACACTTCTAGTCCTGTTTCCAGCTGGATTAATAGTGCCTTTAAATAAGGTTTTGTGCTTGTTTGGTCTGGTACATGTCATGATCTTGAAACTTTTCAGAGACTGTCCTTGTAGGGTGTAAGATAAGTGGGTGGTGTGCTCACAGTGAGTAACTTGCACTGTAAAGATATTTAAAGCTGACATTTTCATGAATGGTTCCTATTGAAGAGGGGAACTAATTTTAAATACTTCAGATGCACTTAGAACAGAAAAAGAGCAACATTTTGGCCCCCCAGAAACTACTTACCCAAATCGCTGAAAACAACAGAGCTTTTGCACACTCCCACAGCAGTTCAGTAATGGAAGTGGTAGTGGAAACCTTCCAGATACTCCTCCTAACCATTTACCCAGCCAGCCGGTGTCCTGGCTCCTGTTTTGTAGAGCTCCCTTGCTGTATTCTGTGCTTGTGTATTTAGATTTCATCGAAAGCTTTCTTGCTGGAGAGCTGCTGACTGAAGTCTGAAGCCAGGAAACAGGAAAAGTCCAAATTACAAAGTTTCAGTGTGGGCATCAGCTACTTCATTTCTGGTATTGCTCCCAGGCACCTGCATGGGTAGGGAGAGCTTTCTGGCTGGTGTCCTATTTAGCAATAAACCAGATCCATTGATACCTTTGTATCATTGTACCTTTGTAAGCAGCAAAACTGTAATTGCCTGGGGTGAAAACAAAAGCTGTGGTTTGACAGACTCCTGAACTTTGGGGGAAATGTTGATTTTGGGCTGGAGCTTGTAGCTGGAACTGGGCTGTGGTTAGAATATCAAGTGAGTCCTCACAGTCCTCACAGCTGACTGCACTGTGTCCTGGGAAATAACATTGAGCCTTTTTGCCATGATAAATTAGGAAAAAAAGGGTTCCTCCCTTTGGTACCTGATCTGAGATATCTTGAAGAGTCCTAATTTCATTATTGCTCCCCCTTTATGCGTCATTTCTGGTACTTGGACATCTGAAGCTTGCCTGTTTTGCAAGCTATATGGTTATGGCTTCCTGGCTTTTCTGATGGAAAACGGGACCACTTCTGTGGCCAGGCCTGATTTCTGTGTTTGCTGAGTGGCTGGAAGACGAAAGAGGGATGTTCTTAAGCTTCCTCTTGTGCCTCTGTCCAGTTCTTACTGGTCTGAAGCACCAGGCCTGCCAGTCCCACTGCTGTGAAGAGTATGCCAGTGGCTTGTATGAGTATGTGTATCAGTATACACAGAGTATGTCTGTGTCAGAGGTACCTGCTGAAGATGCACAGCTCCATAATCACAAACATTTGTTGTCAGCGTGCGGATTATGGCCAAAACTGTTTCTTTCTCTCTCTTCTTTTTCTTTTTGCACTAGTCCTGTTTTCATGTATATGTTCTTCTGGGTCTCCTGGCCTTTCCTGGTAGGTTTGAAAAGTTCCCATCAAGCGTGGAGTTATCAATGGGGTTAGTGTGTTGGACAGGAAATGATGTCTCAATCAGGGAGTGAGTCCTGAAAGGTCCCATTGATAAGTGCAAGGGGGCCTAGCGCCAGTGGAAAACTCCTGCTTGCACAACGCTTCTCCCCCCACGAGAAAATACAACAAGAAAGTAACAAAATTCCCTTCCTTAACCCTTTTCCCTCCCAGGAATCTCTGTCAGAGCCACTGCTGCGTGAGCAGTGACAGCCCTCTGCAACAGCCCCTTTGGCTCTTGCGGCATGAGGGGCACAGTTACCGAAACTGAGGTCTTCACCTGGGGTTTCCACGGTCTTGTCATGTCTCTATAAACATGTTACTGTGGCGATCTGTGCCTCAGTTTCCCAGCTGTAAGATGGGGACAAGGCCCTGTGTGCTTAGGCTTGCCATAAGGTGCTTTTAGACTCCCAGAGGTGATTCTTTTTTTTTCCTATTATTTTCTTCTGGGCTCTTGATGCTGCCAGAGCATCTCTGAGGTGAGGCAAGTGAAATGGACTTTGGGACTTGAATTGCAACCTGTGTTTACAACTCTGACAAAGCCTGCAAAGGGAGTTGGAAAAGCAAATTAAACGTTAGGGCATTTTGGGAAACTTTTGCATTTTGGGAAACTTGTGGCTTCATGTGCAGTGATTCTTCCTCAACAGCAAATGCTGCGTTACCACAGCATGTGGATAAGCAGGCACGGAAAGCTTCGTGTAGAAGCTCTGCAGCCCCTTTTCCAGCTTCTTGCAATTGCTCAGGCTTAACGCTTGGTTAATGGCTCCCTGTACCTGGTGGACCTGCTTCTAGTGTCTCGGGCTTCAGGCAACGGCAACAGGGAGACCTTAGCATTTATAGGAAAATCCTCCTGGTATTGTAAAGCAGCTGTTTCAGGTTTAGCAGTGGAGGGTTCTCCATGTTTGTTGTCTGAACCATGGCTGAACTGTAATGGGGCTCTAGGCTGCGCTGCATCTTGCCTTGCAGACAGTGATTCCCAGTCACATTAAGTTTTCCTGAATGGAGGAGCAATGTTTCCAAAGGAAGACCCAGAGCAGAGCCTTTCATGATGAAAGTTGGAGAGCAACATGGGGGTGCCAGCCCACATTCCCCAAACCCTTGAGGGGCTGAACCTGGCTCTTGGTTGTGGACCACGTGGCAGGTGGTGCCATCTGCTTGTTGAGGATCAAGGTAGTCTCCTTAGATCCCCCTCACTGTGCTCCAGATAAGGAGATGACCTGTGATTTCCAGATTTTTGGTGGAAGCTTGAACTTCTGACCTAGCACTGGTTAGACCTGGGTTTTGCAACTTGATACCACGCATGGTAATGTGGCCTTAGCATAATCAATCTACTTTGGTAATGTCCCTTCTTATCCGCATGTGGCCCTTCTAGCAGAAAATCAAGCAAATGCTCAGTGAGTAAAGCTAAGCTGATTTGCAGGCATCACTCATGTCCAAAACAGCTGGAGTCTGCAGTCTTCTGCCAGCTCCACTTGTCCCACTGTGTCCACGGCAGAGCTGCACTTCAGGGCTTCCTAAGCCTGCACGTGTCTTGTTTGCTCTTGACTGGAAGTGGAGGAACAAGGGCTGACTTGTAATGACTTAATCAGGGCTGCAATGCCTGGTGTTGACAGTGACACTGGAGAGGACCCATGGGGAAACCCTGGGGGCTGCCCAGGGCCAAGGAAGGAGGCATACAGATAACTAATTTCACTACTGCAGTTTCATGTTTCTTTAAAATTAGAGAGCCTGCCCTTCCCCGAATGGCTGTCTCTGTGGTAAGTGGCTCAGTGGTTTTGAGAGTCCTTGCGTTACTAGGTACTGTGCTTTTTGAAACACTTCTTAGCAAATCCTCCCAGGCACTGCAGGCAGTAGGAGGCTGCTCTGTCCCAAGGATTCAAATCCCAAAAAGTGTTTGGTTGTGCTATTTCAGCAGCACATATGCTTGAATTGGGAGTCACATTGTTTTCAAGATGAGTAATAGGGCAATGAGACTGGACATACCATGGGATTTTGAAGCTGCAGTTTGCCCCATGAAGGTGTGAGAAGTACAGCAAACAGACCTCAATGCAACAAGCCGAGTGTCAGCCCTGTGCTGCTTCAGTGAGGGCTAGAGATCTATAAATACGGGCTTAAATTAAATCCGGGCATTGCTGCATCATTTAATTGTGCAACCAAGTCACATCTGCTGCTGAGCGTGGGTCAAATGATGGCAGCAGAATACATGTGGGTGCCAATGTTTCAGTAAATAGGATTGAAAGTATTGAATTAACTCTGCATAGATGAAAGCATTACTATAAATTGCTTGTCAAGTCCAGTTATCTGTTGTCTTTCACCCTGGGGAGGCATTTGCACCTAAGCACCACGTGGGGTCAAAGCCACCTCCTAATGTAATATTTTAAGTGCTGCTTTCTCATGCACTCTGCACCTGGGTGCTTGGCTCTTGCCTGCGATGCAGAACGGGGGAGCGTGAGGTGCCTGTCACTGGGAGAGACGGTGATGTGAACATCACCTGTAGCTAGTGCTGACCCTCACGGCAGGCTGGTGGCTTATTCAGGCACATTCGCTGGATGCTGTCCGAGGTCTCTCACCATCACTGATGGATTTGCTGGTTCTGGTAGCAGAATCCTCTCCTGAGTTGGTAGTTCAAGTCAGCAATGCTCCTGTTGTCCCCAAAGATGCTGAGAAAGGACACTGTTTTATTGGGACAGTAGGGATAACTCCTGGCATTTCCACTGTGCAGTAAAAGACATCTACAGATGTTTTTCTTGCTGGAAGGTGCTTTTGGAGGCTGTTAGCAGGATGGGGATTTGCAGTTGAGTGTGTGCATAAATAATTACCCAAAGCATAAGGTGAAGTGATCATCCCCCTGTACTCGGCCCTGGTGAGGCCGCACCTCGAATACTGTGTTCAGTTTTGGGCCCCTCACTACAAGAAGGACATTGAGGTGCTGGAGCATGTCCAGAGAAGGGCAATGAAGCTGGTGAAGGGTCTAGAGAACAAGTCTTATGAGGAGCGGCCGAGGGAACTGGGGCTGTTTAGCCTGGAGAAGAGGAGGCCGAGGGGAGACCTCATTGCGCTCTACAACTACCTGAAAGGAGGTTGTAGCGAGGTGGGGGTTGGTCTCTTCTCCCAAGTAACAAGCGATAGGACGAGAGGAAATGGCCTCAAGTTGCGCCAAGGGAGGTTTAGACTGGACATTAGGAAAAACTTCTTTACTGAAAGAGTGGTCAGGCCTTGGAACAGGCTGCCCAGGGAAGTGGTGGAGTCACCATCCCTGGAAGTATTTAAAAGACGTGTAGATGAGGCGCTTAGGGACATGGTTTAGTGGGCATGGTGGTGTTGGGTTAACGGTTGGACTTGATGATCTTAGAGGTCTTTTCCAACCTTAATGATTCTATGGTTCTATGGTTAAGTGTGGGGATGCTGCCAGCTTACCTCCCAGTCGCCATGCTGGGCTGGGAAGCAACAACAGTGTTTGCAGCTGGCAAGTATGAAGGGTGGCTCTTACCCCACTCCCCACCTCACCCTGCCAGTTGCTCAGTACTACCTTGGGCTTTTTATAGATGTTTCCACCCCAGCTGGGTGCTGCCCCTTGCTTGCTGCTGAGAAACCCTCTCCCCAGCAAAGCGAGCAGGGAGAATGTGACCATGCTTCAGTGCCTGGCATCTTAGCTTGAATCACCAGTGGCTCATCTTCTGCATTTTATCCAGCGACTCCAAATGTTCTAGTCTGATTTCATGCCTGTCTTACTCGGTGCCTGGAGTCAGACTATGAACAGGACCAGAGCCTCAGCAGAGGGACCAGACCCTATGTTCAGATACCATCCTCTCCGTTGCTCCCATGAGGACGGCTGGGTCTCTGTGTGCAGAAGATCCTTTCTCACAATAGCAAAATGCAGCTTTCTCCAAGGCAAAACACAGCAGCTGGCTTTAGTGGCATGCTATAATCCCACATTGTGTTTCTGGCTGCGTGAGAGGCGAAGACGTCTTTGCCGGAGCTGTGGCAGGAATGTTAGGTAGGCAGATTGCCGTCTCTCTGCACAATGACCCACACAGACGTTTTAGCTGCAAGGAGACATCTGAAATGTCACAATTTTGAAAAGGCAAATAAACAAGGCTCTGTTCAAGCATTCGCTTTGTGTATCGGTTAGCAAAAAATTATCTGCCTGATGCGGTCTGCTGATCTAAGCAGGTTTTCTTCAAAGTGGCGCAGAAAGAGGAACTCACTAGCAGCCAATTAGAACATTAAAAAAATAAAGAATATCAAGAATTTTATTAGGGAGCGGAAAGAGATTTAAGTTGTTTCCAGGCTGACGATAAAACATCAAGAGCTTCATTTGTTATTGCTAGGGTCATCCTGATTGTTTATAGTGCTGTAATGGAGTAACTGAGCATTGAAGAGGACATTAAACAAAAATGGTACTATAAAAAACAGTAATTGCAGTCTGTATCCCTGCTTTTCTTACTCAGACTGGAGTTCATCTGGACGCTACTGCTATTGATTGTTATTCTGTTACGTGCTTTTCTGTACAAACATCCCTTTCTCTGTTACCCCAAGCTGTATCAAATATTGTAACGTCCACACTCGTTTCCAGTTAGGTAGTTGTAACTGTGCCACATGCCTGAGCACCCTGCGTTTCACCGGGTCACTATGATTCGAAACAGGACCTGGTGGCTTTGGGGCGCAGGCTTTCTGGGGCAGAGCAAAGGGGGAAGTGGCGCAGGGCGCTTGCAGGGTAGGTGCCTGTTGGGACTCTGATGGAATTGCGTATATTCACTCCATTAGTTAATTTGGGTTAATTGCCCAAGTGGGCAATTTAGGGACCCACAGTCCCTAAATCTGATGGTACAGTGCAGTCTGACTCAGTAATGACTGTTTTTGTAGGACCTACAGTATTTCGTGTTGTAACGTTCATGCTTTTAGCTCTGCAAGAGCGGACAAGCTCAAGCATGTGCTAAATTTATCAGTGGTGAAGATTACAGGTGAGAACGCAATGGGGGAAGCGTGCTCCAGTGTTTGCAAATGCTAACTCCTAACCTTCAACCCGCCAGGCCTTTTTAGCAGGATGAGTAGTCACCGCCTGGTCTTCTCAACCATCCACAGCAGCAGGGTCACTCTGCAATGAGTGCCACCCCGCGCGTAGCTCCCGGCGCTGTGGGAAGGGAAGGAGGGCTGTTGATGTGGCTCCGCGCATGATACAGCTTGCCCCTCTCGCAGTGTGGGAGGTTTGCGTTAAAAAGATTCCCAGCCTCTGACAACACTCAGGGAGTGTTTCTGTTGGGCTACGTGTGCGCGTCTGAGGGTGCGTATGGAAACAAGCAGGAAAGCTGGAGGAGAAGGTGGGGTCGAACAGGGCAGGGGAGGAGGTGGGGAGGAACAGCATGTCAGGGGGTTGTTGCATCAAGCTGTGGTGCGAGTGCACAGTGAAACATAAGGCAAAGGGGGAGAAAGGGAAGATTTTACTTACTGGCGTTGCTCCCGCTGGGCTGTGTTGACAGCAGGGGATCTGGGCTCTGCAGTCAAAGCGTGTGGCTCCCTCTGCTCTGGGCTGGGCTGGCCTTGGCCAGCATGATCTGGGTTGCAAGGATCCCATTTCTCCTCCTCCCGTTCCCTCAGTATGGGATACTGGGCATCCTCAGCATCCTGGCCCTGTTGTAGACATTGAGAGCTGCTGTGAAATCCTCGTCTGGACCAGGGGCCTGGCTCCATACCTGACCCATGAGGTTCAGACCCAGGGCTTGGCTTCAGGGCCATCTCTGATAGTCACGGGGCTGTGGGGATGGGGTTACTCCAGCAGCTGGGATGTAGGGTTTGGTTTGAAAACAGCTTCCTTAAGAGCAGGATTGAAACTGAAACAAGCCTGGGAAAATTCAGAGGAAATCTGAACATGGCTCTGTCAACATGTCTGTTCCCAAAGGTCAGCACCGGCTCCTTGGGGAGAAATGGCACGTCCTTTCTTCTGAGTAAACACGGGCCAGTTGTCTGCTGCCGCAATCCTGGACAGTGTGTGGAGAGGCCAGCAGTGGCAAGGTTTGCAGGTGATGCAGAAAACCAGATTTCCAGGAGGAGCCCTGAGCCACCGGCTGTGAGCGCTGACCGTGCCTCCCATGTTTCGGCAGCTGTGCTGGAGCTCCTGGTGCAGCTGTGCTTGCAAGACTTGGCTCTTAGTAGCAGAGACCTCCTGATGCCTGCCCTCAGAAAAATAGCCCAGCGGCAAGCTTGCCAGTAACAGGGCTTGCTGGGGGCATTGAGATGCCCCTGGAAAAAAATGGATAGCTGATATGGTTATTGAGCTGGGAATGGTTGTCTCAGCTGATTTAAAGGCTATTTAAATACCTTCTAGCTATTTAAATGTCCTTCTAGCCCTCGGTCAGTGCCTTACGATACCAGCTGGCTTGGGGCAGTATCTTTGTCTTCAATGACTAAATGGAATTGTTTATAATTCTTATTTCCATCATTATTTAAATGTTTGCTTGGCAAAACAATCTGTTCAGCTTCCAGTATTTGTTTCTAAAGAGACTTTACACGTCAGACAAAGATGAGGGCTATGATGGGGAAATGGCAAAGTGCCTGCCAAGCTATAATAGAGGCCACGTTCAATGAACATGGCAAATAACCTGCAGCTGAGAAAGCGACCCAGGCTGTGGAGACCCTCCCCTTTGTACTTCTGCACTTGGGTGCTGTTGAGGCATAAAGCTGGCATTTGAATATTGCCCGTACGCTACAGCTTGGGAATCTTCTGTATGGTGGCTATGGGGCAATATTTGCTGCTCAGTGCCTATTTAACATACTCCCCTGCCTGCCCCATGTGCAGGGCTGGCCAGGACATAGGTGAGCTTAGAAAGTGAGGTGGTGGCTTAGCCAGCTCCTCAGGCTGTGACGGCAGCAAGGCAAGTACAGAGGTCATACCCACACTTCCCCATCTCAGTGGTCTGAGGATTCAATAGAGATGCCCCTGTGTAATGGTACGGAATGGATTTTGCTATCAAAGGATTAAGGTTTTTATTTTCTTTGGGGGGTGCCGTGGGTCAGAGGTGAGTCTCCCAACAGTGCCATCATAACCTCTCACTGTGCACAAAAGGTTTTGCAATACCACAAACACTCACGGGAGTCTTACACATTCCGGACAAGGTGGCAGTGAGGTTTTGGGTCTCTGGTTGGGTGGTTGTCCTGACCCCACTGTGGGACATGAATCTCTGGAAGCTGCATCTCTGAGGCTTGCGTCCTCCTCCATTCCCTTGCTGCACAAGATCAGGGTCCTGGACCCCCCCATGGCATCAGTGACTGTGATGGATGCTGTTTGGGGTCACTGCACCACATGGGCATTGTTCCATATAATGCTGATATTCTCCTGAATGTTGACAAGTCCTTATTTCCCTGCTGTTCACGTCCTGTGTGCGGAATCAATAGTATTGAAACACTTCATCACACCATCAAGAAGCTTTTGCCTTATCTGACCCAGTTTAAATGCTAATTCATTGCTAAGGTCTTACAGGAGCATAACATTGAGTGGCAGCCTGCTCTGAAGATGAGTTTTTCCCTCCATCCTCATGATCTCCTCATGTGCTGTGCTGTGACAATCTGAGCTGTTCCAGAGAGACTGCACAATTAGTGATCTGCTCTGATTGCTGAAGGGAATTCACTGTCGCTGCTGATTTCCTGCCTTTTGCAGCCTCTGAGCAGAAGTTCAACACTGGCAGATCTTTGTTAGCATTCAGTTTGGAGCTCTTCTGTAGGCAGGCTCCTGATCCTAGAAGTAAAACAAAGTTTAGTTAAGCTACAGGCTCTGTATGTAGTTAGACAAATGAGTAGGGCTTTTTGGGTTTTTTGGTTGGTTTTTTTTTTTTTAGAAAGGTTGGGAGCGTCACAAAGAGGTTGTTGACTTCTTTACTGCGTCCTTTTAACTATACATGGTCTCCTACTGCTGTTCCTCCACCTTCGTAGAGAGCATCTTCCATCATCACTCTAGGGGAGTGTGTGGATGCACACAGATGTATCCCTGATCCCTGCTGGAATAAATCAGAATTGCTCAACTGTGTGCTTTTGGCTGGCAGATAAATTTTGTTTGTCAAGAGAAGAGCCTGTGCCCCTGGGGCCAAGGGGACTGTGGGTTTTCGGTCTGCTGCTTCCCCAAAGCGCCGTGCAGCTGCAGAGTGCAGCGCCTGGGTGGTGTGTGATCCAAGGTGGGCAATGCTTTGGAAATTGCTGCCTTTGACGATGCTAAGGTTTGGGTTTTGCTCTGCATGATTTCATGATGCCTGGATCCCACATTGAGTGCCCTGTTAATCTCATCAACCAGGGGAGAGTGTGAAGTCCATCTCCGAGGTGTGTGATCGTGCTGGGACGGTGATGACTGCCAGCTCCGCTTCATGGAGGAAGGCCTTGGGGGGTTTGGAGGGCGGTGTGGAGTTACAAAGTGGCTCCGATTTCAAGTGGAGAGTGAGAGCTCATAAAGCAGAGTTCCCCCGGGAGACCCGATCTCCGAAATAGTGGCTATGGGAAGTATCCTGGTTAGGAGCCCCTACCAAGCGCTCTGAGGCCGGGCAGCTGGACCAGAGCTTTTCCTGGCTGCAGAGTTACAGGTACAGTCAGGGAAATCTTACAAATTAAATGAGTGGCAGAGCTCAGCAGTGATGAACTCTCACTGCTTGTTAAGAGCCCAGTGGGTGGGCTTTTTAGAGGGTGTGTGGACTTTAAGTATGAGAGAGAAGCCTGCACTGAAGACTCTTGACCTAAAGCTGTGTAAGCTTTGGGAAATATTTGGGAAAGTTCAGCTGTGATGCCAATTTCTGGTTCAGCTTCTCTCTCCAGTTCGGATCTGATGGCTGTGAAGTAATGCCACATTACCGGATGCTCACATATTCGTGGGGTAGTATTTTTAGAACAGGACAAAGACTGGAAAAGTCTCTGCGGATATTATTTGGAACCTATAAACAAATTGCTTTACCTGCTTTTTGCACGCATGTATTTTTTATGAATTATCTAGAAAGAGTTTAACTCAAGCAGGTGTGTCCAACCTAAGAATCTCAAGGGAGCACTGCAGAACTGTAATGGATAGCAGATTTCCCAGTGGATTAATTCACATTGTCTGGAGTGGGAACCTGACTTATAAAGGATTAAAGCCACTCTGCTGGGGGACAGGAAGGTTACCTTATATTGTACTGTCAGATACTCTGCATCCACCATTTGAACTACACAAGCTTGTTACCTGCAAAGAATACCTGAAAAGTATCAAATTCCACTTATGGGCCTGTGGCAAGCACAGAAAGCAGTGAAATTAGTCAAAAGGGTTAATTGATGGGAATTATTTCCTTGCTTTCTAGAGGTTTGGTTTGTGTAAGTTGTTCTTGTTATCAGTACCTACATCCCACGCCTATCGCTGACCCGGAGGCTGTGAGGATGATGGGGACCCTGCAATGTGGGAAGGGCTCCCCCGGATACAGCCAGAGAGAGGAAAAGCAGCAAGTTTTCCCAAATGAATGGAGTTGACTTATATCAGCTGAGGAGGATTCAGACCTATTTCATAGCTTTTGGTTGGTTTTCATGTTAAAAATCAAATGCATGGGGATGCATGAGTCCCTGCAAGGTTGTGGTGCTAATGGAAAGCATGTGTTTAGAAAAACATGCCAAAAATTGCCAGAAATTCTGAACCATGATGGAAAATTTTGGTATTAGGCCCATGCCTCCTGCTTTTGTCCTTGGACGATATGTCGTACAAGGGATTATGCAGAATTGTGGTAAATCTCAGCTGAAAGTCTTTCTTCAGCAGAGTATGTCAAGGCTCAACGTATACCTCTTGTGTTATCCTACCTCCATCTCCTTTATTCTGGTGTTGGAAGGTCTCGTCATAGCCCATGAGGTCTGCACAGCAGGATTTAAAGCTCAACCTTGGGAGGAGCCCACTTGTTTGTTAACCTTGTTCCAGGTTTTGTTTGCTGGAACAATAAAACACAGGAGAGCAGTTCGGCTGTGGGACCAGCCCCAGCCAAAGCTGCGGCTCTGAGGCTGCTCTCACACAGGCAGTGAATTCTCCAAGTGCCGCTTTATTAGTGTATTTCCTCTTTTACCACAGATCAAGATCAGCCTTTTTTTTTTTTTTGTGGAATCTCTGTGTGAAAATTAAATTCCTCAGTGGGATTTTTCCGTGGCCTTTTTTCCCTGAAGCACCCAAGCCCAAAAAGTTCAGGCATGACAATTCCACCCCCTCAACCACTTCACCGATCTTCCCTAATCGTACTCGGCTTTCAATTATTTATACTGCCGGAAAATCACGCGGAGTTCACACCCCCAGCCCCGAAACACAATTCCGCTTTTGTGCGGGGAATACAATCCTTCACTTTCATTAAGTGTGCGGAGACCGAGATGAGAAGTGCCTGTTGTGTTCGCATCCCTTGGCTCGCGATGAGAGGAGCTGGTTGTTTTCGCAAACGTCCTAAATAGCCCTGCAAGGGTTACGGGGAGTTTGTTTACATTATTGCATTTAAGTGCAAATAGAAAATTGCCCAGCCATAATGGAGAGGTTATGCAGGGCTCTGACAGGGCTCTTTTCCCTGCCACCTCGCCCCTCCCGGCTTTCTGCTCTTACAGGCTCAGATGTGGGAAGGCTGTGTCTGGAAGGAGCTGCAGCTCTTGGTCCTGTTACGCCGGGGTTTGCTTGTTGGACAAACAAAAGCATCAACTCGCGTCTCTTCCACGGTGGACTGCGCGTAGTCGTGCCTGCCATAGGAAAGGCTCCTGATAAGGCGTGCCCCAGCCTGATTTATGAGCATTGGGTGCTATTTGCTTCTTCTGCATAGCACCTGAATAACTAACCTTTTCTGCAGAAGCAGCATATGGAACGTGAAGTTGGGAGTATGTTTTCCACCTTATTCCCCTCCTGCTTGCTTAGAGTCGTGGCATGCTTCTCCTTTTCTGCAGCCGGAGCGGTTTCATGTCTCGTGCAAACACAAGTATTCCCACTGCAGAACTGTCTTTTGCAATTTCCCCTTTCCCTCCTTCGGGGGAAGCATCAGTGAGTCTCCAGTGGAGCAGTCAGGAGAGCAAAACCCACAGAGAAGCCACGCTGCTGAGCAGATGATGGCAAAGTCATGCAGAAAGCAAGAGTCCTCCTGCTGTGGGGCAACAGCTTTGTGCACCCTCCTTTCTGGGTGCTCTTTTTGAACAACACCCGGCCAAGCTGGGGGCTTTGCTTTTCCTTTTCATTTAAAAGGAGAGATCTGGTCTACAGTATCTGTGCAGGAAAGGGAGGACTTGAACTCTTACAGCATGTCAGATCCTTTGGCACTGCCTGTAGTTTTCTGAAGCTACCCCATTTAACTGGTGGGTTAGCATTTGCTCTTCCCTGCCCGTGCCCAGGAGAAGCACAGCAGGGCTGATGGTCCCTTGGTATGTCTGTGAGAGGAGGGTGTCCTGGGAACATGCCATGGGTGTGTTTCTGACCCACAGCGTTCCAGGTCCAAACCCCGAGAGCCTAATTCTAGGTAGGATCCACAGGTACGTAGCAGCGGGTCACGCTGTTCAGGCCTGCAGCTGCAGTGGGGCTGGTGTGAGCTGCAGCTGAACCTAATGGTGCAAGCAGGTCCTTGCACATGGGACTCGTTCGAGTGCAGCTGGGACCCTATGAGGGTGCAAAGCCAGCAGAGCAGAGCGGGGAGTTGCAGTCCAGTGAGGAGGTCCATGCTTCGGAGTGGAGTGAGGTGCTGACAAATTCTTGATTGGGAGAAGCTGTGAACAAGCTCGCAAAGGACTAAACAGAGACTCAGAAAAGCATCCTTGTGTGTTTAAGATAATTTCTGTAAAACTGCAGTGCAAGCAGGGCTCCGTACTGAAGCCGTTTGTGAGGCATCAGTGTCGATGCAGAGATGTCTCTGATTCACCAGGTGCAGTTGAGGGCAGATCCTAATCGATTTAGTGGCGTTTTTGCAAACTGAGTTAACATCGTGCGCCTGGGTCTTGATGCATTTGTTTTTTTTAAGGGTGTGTTAAGAAAACCAGTGGGACTTGCTGAGCCGCTACCTTCAGCCAGGTATTTTGAGAGAGGTAAAGGACAAACCACGAAAATACTGTGTGAGGGAGAGAGAGGAAAATGCCAAATGGGAAGGAATTGGACAGCAAAGCAGAAAAGGACTGGGTAAAATGATAACAGGGACAAAATTCTTTCGAAGGACTAAGGTGAGTTTAATGATCAAAGTTTTGTCTTATAGAGAGTGTATCTTACCCACCTGGAGCAAAAATTATTTCACGGGCTTTTCTTTTTATCTGGCTAACCTCTGGCTTTTGACAGCCCAGTAAGTTGTGACGTTTTGGCCTCTCTGTGGTCTGGGGAGCTTTGAAAGTCTTAAGAGGAGCTGCTGAGGGAACTGGGGTTGTTTAGCCTGGAGAAAAGGAGGGGAGACCTTATTGCTCACTACAACTACCTGAAAGGAGGTTGTAGCAAGGTGGGTGTGGGTCTCTTCTGCCAAGTAACATGCAATAGGACAAGAGGAAGCGGCCTCAAGTTGCACCAGGGGAGGTTCAGACTGGGTATTAGGAAAAATTTCTTCACCAAAAGGGTTGTCAAGCATTGGACCCGGCTGCCCAGGGAAGTGGTTGAATCAACATCCCTGGAGGTATTTAAAAGACATGTAGATGTGGTGCTTAGGGACATCGTTTAGTGGTGGACTTGGCAGTGCTAGGATAATGGTTAACGGACTTGATGATCTTAAAGGTCTTTTCCAACCTAAATGATTCTATGATTCTATGAAATCCAAGTCGAGCCTTATCCTGGTCACTGCAGTGATGTGGTGCTGCTGCCAGAGCAAAACTGGCGTGTGTCTTCCTGATGAGGAAAATACATTGTGGGATGGCACGTGGTGAACCCCTGTGTCCCTGTAACAAGACCAGGTTGTCTTGTAGTTTTTGGTGTGTTGGTGACTGTTAGTGCAGCTTTGCAAAAACCCATGTAGTTGTCTGTGACACTTGTTGTGTTACTGTGCTGAAGGTTAGAGGGTGCCAGTCTCTGACACATCTCACTTGCACTTAAGGGTAGGATTTAGCATTTGGTGTTTCAGGAGGTGGCAGAGATTTGGTTGCCATTGGGATCTGGCAGTAAGGCAGATGGAGCAGTAAAGGGTGGTGTGCTCCACGAAGGTGGTCCCTGGCTATCCTTAAGCAAAGGGAGAAGTTTACAAAAAGGATTTCCAAGGTGGTGAGAAGCCCCGCAAAGTTCTGGGGTTGTTCTGGGTGTGGGACAGCCCTGGATTGTACAGCTGAGCAGGGGTGTACTCTGGGCTGCAGGAGCACTAGGGCTGCAGTTTCCTGCCTGGTGCTGTTGAGAAACCTCATGTCAAATCCTGTTCCACTCTTAGGTCAAAATATATTTCACTGCCTTACTGTGGGGATGTTTTTTGTGTAATTAAGAGCCAGGAGTCTGTGGTGTGGAACGAGGAGCGGGGAACTGCTGGTGTGGCAGGGAGGTTATCTGGAAATACCCACCCATAAAATGGGAGCTATAATCAGCCCTCCTAGAGAAAGTTTATTCATTAATGTTTGTAAAATGCTTTGAAATCTTCGGTTGGGATTCTTTTTAACAGAGCCAAATGTTATTTGTATTACAGTATCTAAGCCAGACCTTAATGACCATGTTCCCTCTCCTTCCCCCGAGCCCCCAGCCATTTCTAACAGGGTCTGGTGAAGAAGTGAAATGTCAGCAGAGTGACCAAATAGAAGTGAACTGCTCAGCAGAAATATAAACAGTGCTTTTCTTTCTTGGGATTATGTCCTGGTCCCATGGACTTTTGCTGCCAGGAGTGGAATTTGTAGAAAGGATGAAGAGTTTTTTCCAGGCTTGTATCATGTTATCCCAGTTGGTAACTGGTTTAGGGTCCCCTTGCGTTAGTACTCACTGGTGCCCTTTGGGTGATTAAAGTCATCCCAGCTTGTCTTGATGGGAAGTCACCATAGCAAGACTGGCGTGCTGGGATGGGAGGGAGCCATGGTTGTTGATGGGGTGCATGGTGAGCAGGGGAAAGACTTCACTGGGGTGAAACAAGGAGGCCCCAGAGCAGGATGCAGGGTTGAGCTGGTTTGATGGGGCACTCAGCTCTGGCTGCCCGTAAGCACCCCTTGCTCCATGCCTACCCGTTTCCTACAGCATTGCCTATCCCCTGTCCATAACAGAATAGCATTTGCCTTTTGATTTGCTTGATCTCTAGTGTCAGGAGGTGAGGCTTGGTGATGGCGTTGGTGGCAGCAAGGGCCATTTTCTTTCATATGAAGGAAACGGGGCAGGTTCAGTCCATGCTGAACAGTGCCTGTGGATGGGATCGCAGCGTGGAGGTGAGCAGGTAACCGGGTGCGCCAGGAGTCATAGTGTGTGAACACGTCCCAGAGCATGAGCTGCTGAAGCAAAACTGATCTCTGGGCTTGTGCCCATTTGCTCTGGGTGGCAGCTAGAAACATCTCATTAGCGTGGCCTGATGTATCACGTGTTCGCACATGGCTGATAACCTTCCCGGCCAGCTCTGACACCCCGGCTCGTTGTGCATCTGTTCCCTGGCCTCGCCCAGGGTTAGACTGGGATGGCTCCCGCCTCGGGGACTGCATTGCCAATCATTGCCTGAAGATTTGAGTTGCCCACACATGCCTTGGTGTGGGGGAGGCTGCTCTACGTTCGGATGATGGGTCTCAACTGGGTGAGAAAGGAGATGGCTCCAGCCTAGAGGCAGAGCACTCTACATTGCATGCACCCCGTACTGAGGATGCCGGGAAGGTGGCTTGGCAAAACAGAGAGGACCCAGCATCTTGCCCAGAAACTTGATGTTTCTAGTGACCCATCCTTTGAAAGTGCCCTCTGATCTTGGAGCTCACAGCCAAAGATCGACCCAGCCCTCGCCGCTAATCTCATCTTTTCTCTTCAAGTCCAGTCCCTGGAAAGATGCAGCTCTCCAAGAAGACATTCCAGGGGGGTTTAATCACTGCGCTCACTGCAGCCCTGCTGCGCTTGTGGTCTAAGCACCTGCTGTTTCATTTAATTAGCAACAAATGGGCGGTGTGGGTTGGGGGGAAAAGAGAGCAGCACCCTGGCGAAGTATTTGCTGCGATGTGATGTATTTTATTTTGGGTTCAGAATGGAGGCCATGAGGAACATTTTCCAGAGGGCTCCATAAACCACCTCCGTTCACAGGGTGATTATTTGAGGAGGGAGGGGGGTGTGGATTTAAATCGGTGCCGCTAATTTCTGCAAACAACCACATTATTTTTAATTCATACTCCAGACTCCCTCCACCCATGGCTTGATGTTAGGAGCTGTGAATTTTCCACGTCATAACAAAGTCCCTCTATAAAAGAGAGCCCTTTAAATATATTTTTAAAAATTGATTTCAGATACGTCAGGCTCTCAAGTAAGTCAGTCTTCAGAATGGAAAACTAACTCTTTCCTTCCCTCATAGTGACCTGTTAATTTATTTGTATTTCAGTAGCACATACCAGCTCTGAGCAGCCGTACGTCTCTGGTGTTAGGGACTGGAAAATGCATGAGAAGCCACAAACCCTGATGAATAAAACTGAAAGAAATAATCCCTTTGTTCACCATGATTAGTTAGGCTTGGGACCTCTCTATTGAGATAAAAGCCTTACATTGCTAGCAGTGTTTTACCGATGCAGGGAAGGCAGATGGAGACAACTGGGGTGAGACTTCAGGATCGAGCCACTTGTGCTGACGCTGGCTGTGCCCCTGCCCTGGGGAGATCAGCAGCCAGAGCTTCACGCAGGGAACGTTACAGTCGCAGCTTCCATGTGCTCCAGCCCACCAGCACTGGGGGCTGTTTTCCTCTGTGGGGGTGGCAGGTTTAAAAGCAAGCAACGTCTCGTACTTCTACCTCTGGTGAAAACTGTAATTCATAGTCTAAAGGCACGTAAGGGGTATTGGCTTTCTGTTTTATTTTCTTAGGATGATTAAAGCACCACAAAGGCTGCAAGGAAGAACACTGTTGGTTTTTTTTTGGCCTGCCCTGACTAAAGCAGAAAAGCTGAGGTTTAGAGATTTGGGCTTTGGATTCTCTGTTCTGCAAGAGCTTTCGTTTCCCATAGATTTTGAGAGGATAAATTCATTCGTGGCCATCAGGTGCCGATGCAGCAGTGACTGGGGTCATGATGAAAACTCAGACTGATAATTTTTTTCTCATGCAGAGTTTTAAATTCAGTCCTAGCTACTGTCCTAAGGACAGTAAAAGTTCATAGAAAATTCTCATCTTGTGAGATTGTCATCATCATGAACATCAGAAGTACGGAAATTCTAGCTGTATGTCCATCCTACAGGCCTTCAGTATTAGAATAGAATAGAGTATGTCAGTTGGAAGGGACCTACAATGCTCTTCTAGTCCAACTGCTTGACCACTTCAGGGCTGACCAAAAGTTAAAGCATGTTATTAAGGTCATTGTCTAAATGCCTCTTAAACATTGATAGGCTTGGGACATTGACCACCTCTCTAGGAATCCTGTTCCTGTGTTTGACCACCCTCTCAGTAAAGAGTATAAGCCAGTTTGTAGTTATTCATTGCCTACACAATCCTTGTGTACTCCCTGCTGTTAGTGGCACCGTAATAGCTCCCAGAGACTTCCCAGTTCCAAAGACAAATGTTTCCCTGGGAAGGGAATTTGGTTGTACTTGAAAATCCAGTGGCATCATGGAAGAAAGAATCGTCTTTGCATGAAGTGCCCAAGCATGGAAAAGTGGTCCTTCTACAATCTAGAAATCATTGATTTTGCAGAAATTGGCTCTTCCTCTTGCTTTTCTCAGTAGTTGCATTGTTTTTTCGTCTGCTTGCAGGCACACAGGGCCCCTGCACGTCTCCTGGAACTGGCGGACTCCTGAGCGTCAGCATTATGCTGAGAATCAACCCCATAACCTCCTAGCAGTATCTCTTCCTCCTCTTTGTTTTTCCTCCTTTCTCCATCTTCCTATCTGTTGCTAGAAATAGGTTCTTTCTGCGTGTATCAAATCTGGAAGCAATACCTCAAAGGACACATTCAGACTCAGGATATAAAGTTTGGAGTTCTTTTTCCATCTTTGACACTTGAGAGATGCTTTTAAGTAGATGAGATGCTATTACAGTGTCAGCCCATCTGTCATTGGAAGCATTGATGTTTGAATCATATTCTTCTGCTCGGTTTTAACAGAAAGGCAAGTGAAGCTGTCTGGCGGTTTGCCTTGTTGCTTGCCTCAATATGGCTAAGAAGGGAAATTTGTTTTCGTTTTCAAGGCTCTGTTGTATTTGCACTGTTTAATGCTGTTCTGTCCCACATCCAGGCAAGGGGATCGCCTCCTCAGGCTGCTCTTGCTGCCTGCAATGCTTGCCCCTTCACCTGCTGGTGCTGGCTTTCGAAATATGAGCATCTTCCTCCAGCTTCAAATCCTTCTCCACGTTGATACTAATCTGCAAGGTTCAAAGCAGGGGTGAGATTTCAAAGCCTCCTTAACCATGTTAGATCTGCAACGTGATGCTCAGGCCATGTTGAAAGCCCATGTGTTGAAGCACGTATAATCACATCCCTGCACCTGTTAGAGCAGGGAAAATTTCTTCTGAGTTTTGTTTCTGTTTTTCTTAAGCTACTCTCACGTTTTCCTTCGTTCCTGGCCAACGCGACATTCTCCTGCATCTGACCTCATGGAGAGCCGTGCACCAGCCCCAGATGAAGGGCTAGAAACAATTGTCTGCACCTGGCTGAGCAAAATAGGTTGTTTGTGTGTATGCATGTGTGTCTGGTAGTGTAATTTATTTGTTCAATTACTTGAGCCAAGGCTTCCCCCCAAAGGAAGCCCTAATTAAGCAAGATAACTTTGCATCTGGGTTGCTGGTAAAGAGCAGCTCACTGTGCTTGTATGCATGCTGGCCGCAGGTGTGTAGTTGCTGCCCTCCTATGCCCTTTTCTGTCCCTGTTTGATAATGAAGGGAGGTTAGCAGTAGCTGGGAGCGGATGAGGCTGGTGTCTTGCTTTCTGATGGAAAACAGGCCATTCTGTGCTCCGAAATAGTGTATCTTACCCTCAGCAGGGTACATACGTGGAATCTAATTTTCGAAGTTGCTTGTGTCTGGTAGAAAACAGCTGGTGTGTCATTTCTCCTTCCACCTCCTCCCCACTCCATTTCTTTTTTGGGATCCTTTTTTTAAAAAAATTGAAGGTTTAGGGCTAGCTTCTGCAGATGGCTGAAGCGGCAGTTCTCTGGAGAAGCTCTACCCGGATCTGTTACAGCCGTAATGCTGAGGCACTAAAGGCTGATCACATAAATAATCCTACGGAGCACACGAGAATCACATGGGCTCACCAAACCAGCAGCCAGGTCTAGATACCACAGTGCCATCAGACAGCTTGGCTGCTGCTGGTAAGGGAATTAAAGGGCCTGGACATTGCCGTAACCTCATTGATGCAAGTTACTGTGTTCCTGGATGCTTTCTGTGACAAAGCATCATCAAGTAATTTCGGGGGGATCTGTGAAATATTAATTCCCTGCCTGAGCCAGGGGCTAGGGCAGAAGAGAGCTGTGTGGTACCTGCAGCTTGTTGCTTAGACTTGGACTTTGCAACACATCTGCGGGGATGTTTCCACAGTCTGGGCATCCTTCTGATGTCTCTTTATTGTGGCTTTGTGTGATGGGGAGGAGGACAGACAGACGAGTGCAAACCCACGGGGAGGATGAGAAATAGCCCTGGATGCCTGCACAGTGCCCAGCAGGGTCAATGCAAGATGACTGTCATTCTTGTTTGGCCTGCCTGTCTGCCCCATCCAGCTTCTAAAGCCAGTCACAAGACGTGGAAAGGCACAGAAATCTGCGTCCTCACTGGTCTTGTCCTGAACGGACATCAGCCTGGCTGCCAAAGCAGCTCGTAGGTCACCTTCTTCCCCTCAGAAAGCCACTCAGAAATGTTTGGGAAGGAACTGCTGGATGGGATGAATTGTGGCTGCCTATTCCCTGCAGCTTGCTCTCCCCAGGACCCTTTCCTTGCATCACCCAAGCACACCCACATCATATAATCAGTATGTATCCTTCACCTGCCCACAGTGGATTGCATGTGTGGCCAGACAGGCTGGAGAAAACTTGTGTTTTCATTTTACGACAGAGTACGTGCCCAGTTATGTACAAACCGTCCCTGGTGATGCACCTCTTCTCATGTCATTGGAAGAGCATCTGCTAGAGGAGAGTGGGCATGGATGCTCACTGGCAAGGTGGATGTGTAGCCAGCTGCCTATGAAGCAAGGGGTGCTGGTGTGCAGCCCACGTGGCTCTGCGGCCACCCTCGGCTTAAAACTCGGGAACCGCTGCCCTGACGGGGATGGGAGAGGCATTCTCCTGCATGGGTGCAACAGCTCTGGCTTTAAAGGCATCGCCATGCTGCCTGTGGCAGGTAGCAGCGTATTGAGTACCTCCTGCACCTGATCCTGCTGGCCATGGTCCTGCTGTCAGGTCTTGCAAACAGGGATACAGTCTGGAAACCTCCTGATGGGAGGATGGAGCTGGAAGGAGTCCCTCTCTTCCCGGATGCAGGCGTTGGCTTCCATGTGCAGTTTGTCCCTCACAACTTGTAGCAGTTTTATCATCTGCAAGTTTGGAAAAGTCACAGCCCTGACAATATTTCCTGACAATGTGCCCGCGCCACTTAAAAGCTACTGAGATTAAAAAAGACGAAAAAAACTCCCACCGTTGTCAAAGACCTCCATCGATGCTTTTAATACCCTGCCAAGTATTACATGTGATTAGTTGGTATAATACACAGAATACAATCTGGTCTGCGAGCAGCGCGTCCAGAGGTGGATGATTATTACCTGAATGAAAATCCTGGAGTAACACACGAGCACACAGCGCGTAACGCGGAGGCCCCATAAACACTCGCTGTGCCCACCCTGCTCCGAGCCGCGCACACGCAGCCCCCATGGCCGCCATCCAAACCCATCGACTTTCCCAGGGTTTGCTTTCATTCTTAATTAAATTAACAAAGCTCGTCAGGCAGACATGTACTTACAAAAATAAGGTTTTAGTCCCAGCCTCCCTTCTCGGGGGCTGGGTCGGATTTGTCCTGTGGGACGTGTTGTCCCTCTTCCCATTGCAGTCTTGCGTCACAGTCTGGTCCATCTGCAAGGTCCTTCAGGACGGCTGCGCAGGTCCCTTGGGATCCTTCTTCTGGGCATGGGCTTTAAGGACTCAGGTGTTACCCAAATCCCCATTTTTTTTCAAAGAGAGAACAGTGTCCATGCTGCACGTTGGGGCAGCGATTGGAAGGAGCTGGTGTGGGTTTGAGTGTCCAGCTAAGGTGCCTGTGTTGTGTGGTTGTAGTAGTGACAGGAGGTCTCTTTGAAACAGCTTTTCTGATATCTGTGGACTTTGTCTCCCCTGCCCAGAAGTAAATCTTTCTGCAGAGAGAAACCCATCCGTGAAATGCCATTGCAATAGGCGCTGGTAAGAAGGACAGGCTGTTGCAAGCCTAGGTTTATTCTTGTATTCCAGCCCCTAAATCCTTCCCTCCCTCCCTCCATTGCAAGCTTAAGCAGGCAGCCCCAGCTTGGAGTCTGTCCTCTCTGCACACTGGACACCTTCACTGTCCCTGCGTGCCAGAGGAGCCTCCTTGGGGAGGTGCTGGCCCCCGGGGCTGGGCAGCGCCTGGAGCTGAAGGGCCCACGCTGGGGCTGGGAGCGTAAAGGCTGGCAGCTGGCTCTGGACTGTTGGAAACCGCCTGTCCTGCTGGCTGCTTGCTTACCTCCCTCGAGGCCCCGAGCAAGGTATCTGTTACACGTGCAGCTCCGTTTGCCCGCTTGGGCGGTGGGATCTGTTGTCTGTGCTCCTTTCTAAATCCTCCCCAAAAACGGGAGACACGTGTTTGGAACCAGATACGCAGGCAAAACATCTCGGGGTTTGGAGGTAGGGAGAGAGGGAGAAAAGAAGACAAAGGAGTCTCCTCCCAGCGTGGAGTTAAAACCTGTGGTTGTTTTGTTTGGCACGGTTTCTTCATTGTACTGAGCTGGGCCGTCGCTCTCCCCTGTCTCCCCAGAGCTACAAGTAGTGTCCTACAGAGATGAGTAGACACCATTTCAGATGGAGTTTCTGAAGTAAAATGTGCCATTGTGTTCGGAGCTATTGTTTCTGTTTTCAATATTGAAGTTACTCGTGGTTTCCAGGGGACAATATATCAAGCAGAGCTAACAGGCTGTAGAGAAGATGTAGATTATGAAAACAGAGGGATTAAGTTTCATACATTTGGAGCTAAAGCCTCATCTCTCTCATAGTAGAGATGGGGAAGTAGTCTTGCAGGCTCACAAAACTCTACCAATTTAGCTAAGGGTGTTGTTTTAAGCAGGTTTAGTTAAAACCGCGGTCACCACTGTGTGAGCAACAGAAGTCTCTCTAAGGATGGATTCTCCAGATGCAAGATCAATGACCACTCAATGTATAAATCAGGTTTCAGAGCATTCCTGTGCCAGGCTTTGCACTGGTTCAAACAAAATCGGTTTGCGGAGCTGGAGTGGGTAGGCTGGGCAGCCCCTGCCTAAAACACCGATGAAATCAAGCAGTTACATCTGTATGAGAGAGCAGTAAGGAAGGGTAGAAGAGGGCATTGCATGACAGATGTGATTCTCCAGCCCCTGACACCCCTATTGCTCTGGGGGACCGGCTGGACCCAGGAAGAGTCAGGCTGGCACATGAGGGGGTCCTTAAATGAAGAATCAGCCCCTCTCCCCGCCCAACCCCAACCCCACCCCCCCGCAAGATGCCATCCTAAATCTGTGACATTGCAGAGCAGGCCAGGAGTTTTGTTTTCTGGATAATCTGACAGCACTGGACAAAACAGATGGGGGCAAAACCAAACCAGCCTGAAAATTGTGCTGATCTTAATATTTGGTGTGTGATTTCTGTTAACAGCGAGTGTGTAATTAATAGCAGCACTCTGCTAATGGCTCTGTGCTGCTTTTAGGATGCACCCTCCAGCACCTTGCTTGCAGCTGCAATGCAGCGTTCGCCAGTGCTGCCAGGGGTTTCCCAAGGACCGGAGGGTTTGAAGCCCTGCAGCCTCCCGCCGTCCCGTCCAGCCTTTGCGCTGGGCAGAGCTGCTCCTGCCAGGAGAGACAAACAGTCTCTCCTGCGCAGGATTTAGCCACTTGCAGTTTTTGCATTGTGAGGTCTTCAGAGTGGCTCGGTAAGGTTGATGCACCGATAAACCCAAAAAGCTCAGTAGGCCTACACTGTATTTCAATGGTTGGCTTGAAAGGATTGAAATTTAAAGAAGGATGGAAGGTAAAGATTTTTTTAAATTCCCAGGTGATGTAGGAAGTGGTGATTAATGGAATTGACCTTGGTGCTTTTCTCCCTTTCAGTAAAGCTCTTAGAGTTGCCATCGTGTCTAAAAATGGGGCCTTTGCTCTCACAGTGCTGTCAGATGTAGTTCTGCTGCTGTCTGGAGGCCAGTGCTACAGGAGAGCTCGGTCCTGCTCCCCTTAATGTCCAAGGGCAATTGTCACCATTGCTGCAGTGTCTGTCATTGGAGCGTGTTGATCTCTTGCCACTTGTGTGCAGTCTGAAGGGACACTTCAAGGCCTGTGATTTTTGTAAGGAAGAAAAGCTGCAGGAGGTGAGGAAGGATGCTCTACAGTTGAGGTCAGCTTTTCTCCCCAGCCAGGATCTTCGCTGTGACCTGCAGTGAGCCTTCTAGGACATGCCCAGGTTGAACAGCCTGAGCACCTGGGCTGGCTCTGGATGTGCTAGCTCCGGAAAAAAGGCAAAACACTTGCACTCCTTCCCAACATTATGGGCCTTCCTCAGAAGCCTGGCTAATTGACCTGATGGGGCACGGCATCAGCGTGGCTGACATGTCTGCACGACCCTGCTGTGCAACATAACTGCAGCATTCAGCTCTCCACACCTCTCTAAAACAGGCATTATGGTATGGCCTTACTTCCCAGGGATGCTGATGGGACAAATCCACTGTAGGTACCAGAGTAACAAGGGACGTATAATCACCATGGAGAGATGGAAAAGTATGAAGTAGCCTTTGTCCAAGCATCTTCCAGTGTGGTTAAGTCGGATGAGGCCAGTCTAATTTAGTACTGGGGAAAGAAAATGCTTCTGGCAGGAGACATCAATAGCTGCTCTGTGAAAGGACAGTGTGGGCTTTCTGAGAAGCTCTTCAGAGATGCACCAAGTGCCTCTGTCATCCCAAACCAGCACCTCCGAATGTTTTGCCAGTCTGTGTTAGCCACAAACGCTGGGCTCGTTTTGCGGAGCCTTTAGAGAAAGCCGCATTTCTGCATGAAAAATAGCAAATGTCTCGGCCGGGAAGCAGCATTCCCTCTTTTGATGGATCGTGTTGGGGAAAGAACTCCATTCTCTGCTCCCCCCTTCTCCTCCCCTGGCTGTTTTAGTTGGATTCTGAGAGGTTTGTAAGATTTCCAAGATTTCTGGTGGAAATTTTCAGACCTGAGAGAGGCATTTTCCCTCTGGGGATTACACCATGCTGTAAATGTCTGTTCTCTTTATTTTATATGCGTTTTCCTGCTTTTGTTTGACTTTCTCATGGATTGCACTATATTTAATTCAAAACATATCCTATAGTGCTGCAATTGTCAGGCATGTCAGCCTGTTATCCGGACAGTTTTTGCTTTAATTTTTTTTTTTTCTTTCAAAATAAAAGGAAAGCCAGTTGCTGCTGCTTCTCAGGGATTGAATTAATGTACTTCTCTTGCGTGCTGTGGCATCATGTAACACCAGGAGAGAGCCAGCATCACTGGCTGCCTGATATAATTTGCTGCACTGTGGAACAGGTTACTGCTTTAGGAAGAGATGGAGTTTCACATCCTTCTGCTGCATAAGATGTCAGTTATACGTGTGAGCAGCTAACAGATGGGCTGTGCTGTGCTCAGTCTGTTTCATGCCCTCACCCAAAGATCTCCAGGTCTTTTGCAAAGTTTTGCTAATTGATCTTATGCTCAGGAACAGCTCTGTTTTGGCTGATTGTGAAGGGGTGAGAGTTAGGCAGACCTCCTGCTGTCTTGTGTCTGTGAGAGCAAACTGATTTGTTGTTCCTGTGAGGGGGTGAAGCAGAGGAGGGATAAAAAGAAGCTCAGTGTGACCCACATCCAAGAGGATATCCTCCAACAGCTGTATCCTGCACAGGGATCTGCCCCAAGGGCAGTGGTTTTGTTCCCCATCATACATGAGCTTCTGTCATTGATCTCAGCAGGTACGGTCCTAGGCTGGAGTAAATCAGGTCCTTCCACTTATGTCATGGACGCTCTGCTGATTAACCTTAGCTGATTAACTGTCCTGAAATCAAACTATTGAGGAAGTGATCTTCTTTGAACAGGCATATAAAACGTGAATCTGTAGAGACAGGCTCTCATGTTCTCTACTTTCTTGCTTGTTCTCACTGCTGGCATTTAAACGCTGATATGTTACCTAATAGCATGAGATCCTTTTGCTGGAAATGGTGACTAACCATCTTCCTTAAGTGAAAGACCCCCCTGGATGCTCTGGTTAACCAGGATTTGGAATATGCTACAGATGGACAAGCCCACAAATGGGAGGATAAGCATATCTGAAAACCACCGATAATACTTTTCCATTTGCTTCTGTCCTGATTTTAGAAGAGTACAGTTCCTCTGAATTCAGTCTCTGACTCCTGCTCTGCAGCATGAGGCTCAGAGCATTTGATGGCTCTTGATTAAATCTCATGCCACCTTCCTGAGATCTGTCTCGCATTTTGCAGATGCAAAAGCAGATACAGGGCCAGAGAGGTTTATCCATGGGAAAACTCTGGCAGACAGCAGAATTCAATCTGGTTCCGGCCTTTCCCTTTCTTGCAGATCACACCATTTATAACTCAAAATATAGCTGATGAAGCTGTAGCCATCAGTTATGTCAACGAGCAGCACAGCTGGTTTTCAACTTCAAAATGAAAGGAAATTGCTGCTGCTCCTCAGGGTTTTAATTAATAACTCTTCTTCTATTCTGATCTCTTACCTCCCCTTCTCATCTAAGCTTTCATTATCTACATCAGGGATTTTCAACCTTTTCTGATTTGCAGATGCCCTGAACCCCTCCTGCTGAGGGTGTGAGTTCCATCATCACCAGTTTTAGATCTCTGGTAGCACTTTGCTTTTCTCCCGGTTCCTTTGGCAGCCCTCTCTTAAAAATGTGCACACAACTGCATACGCATACAGATGCCTTCTCTCCTCTGCCCCATCTCTCAGTTGGCTGTAGCCCCTCTTTCCTCCTTGGGGCTCTGAGCTCAGGTCAGCCTCACGAGAAGGGATCACTGAAAGCTGGGATCACCGTATGCCTGGTGCCTAATTGTCCTTAAGTACTTTACTTTCTAAGTCCAGCAGTGGCTAAATTAAAGTTATTGTCGGCTTGCCTCATTTTTAATGAAAAATGCATTTTCTAATGAGCACTTGGAAAATGGGAAGCTAATATGTCTCTTGGCATTCAGTGTAGGAAGAGTTGTGGCCTTGGGACCACTTGAGTGACCGAGAGTAAGGTGGCAAACTCCCCAGGGTTTCTGGGGGCACCTTGCCAAAAATCTGCTGCTCATAGTCTCTTGGTCATAGTTTGATTTTCATCCGCTGCTTCTCTGGGACAAAAGTAAATTAGACACTGCGGCCCCATCTCTCTCTGCAAAAGGTCAGAGTCCTCCCTTTGCAGCCATGGATGTTGTTTCGCTTGCCAAAGTAAGGGGTTTGGATGAAAGTCATCCTCAGGGTCTTTGTGTGTTAAAATAAATCTCCCATGATTGCAGTGCTGACCTCCTGCGGGACTTTGATTTTATCTGTGCACATGGCAAACCTCCATCCACTTGAAGAGGAACCAGCAAGATATGCACACTGATAAGAGATTATGTGGGTGTCCTAATTTGCTCATTTTAAGAAGTGTGGAGAACTTCACTCTTCTGACTGGGGAAGAGTTAAAACTGCTGCAAGGAAGGAAGGGGAGGAATTAACAGCCCAGCGGGAAACTCCAGCTGAAGTCTGTAGCGTAAGGCATAGGTGGAGGTCAGGTAACTCTCTCAGTGGGAGTTAGACTTGGTCACAAACTTCCAAAACCTTGAGACCAAATCAGGAACAAAGTTCCCACTGGCAAATGCCACAGGATCAGGCCATTAAGCAGTTTATATGTTCATGTTCCCTGCACTGGTTGGCTTACAGCAGAGTAAAAGCCTCTCTTGCAAAAAAGAAGTCACCCCTTAGTCTCAGCTGCTGTAAGTCTAAAACAGAAAGAATTGTTGTTTTATGAAAATCTAACCAAGATAAATAAAATGTAGTAAGTAAATTATTATCAGGAAGATACTTGGCTTCTCGTCCTCAGAGATGCTACTTGTAGCATCTTAAGGGGTGCTTGTTTTTGTTTGTTAGATTTTTAGTCAGGTGGTACCATCGCAAGGTAGACGGGGGCTGAATCTTATTTTAACAGCAGAACTGATGTGAAGTGACCATAAATGCCATCAGCTGGTGATTGCTGAGCCCAAATGGTCCGTGTGTGCAAGAGCATCTCTTTCTTCCTGGTATATTCCTGTTCTTACATAAAGGTGGCCTGAAGCAGAAGAAATGAGAAGGAAGTAACAGCTTAGCTGTAAGTGAGGACATTGGCTACACCTCTTATTTCCCATTTACATGCATGAGGCAGCTTCCAGAGCTCCCTACATTTATATCAAAAGCATGGAGTCTCTATGTTATTTGCCTTTCAGTTTCTGGACCTTGAAGGATGAATTGCAGGTCATGTTTGCAAATTTATGCTTTGCACCATAAAAGCTAGAGTAGTTTTTGTTTGGTTGTTTTTTGCAGGGAATGCCAATTCTTAAACAGTTGCTCACCTCCAGGAGCTGGGACTTCAACAAAAAGGGCAGTTATTATGAGAGTTGATACCACTGAAATCTTCCTATTCCGTTCTTACAAGTCAAGTGATTTCATGGTTATGTGCAAGCAGTAAGGAGTGGAGTGGGCCAGTGCGCTGAGCCTGCTCTCACTTCAATGACCAGCAACTCACGCGAGTAATTCCCTTGATTTTTAATGCGATTAATTGCGTGATCATTTGCTGACCACTGTAAGAAAGTCATAATCTGGACCACAAGGTTTACAGCACATATTCTAAATGAGTTTAGCGCAGAAGCAAGAATGAAGCTGCTTGGGGCAGAAGGCAGGACTCCGTGCAGGACTTATGTAGGAAATCTGTTGGCAAACCCAGAGCAGTGTGGAGAGACAAAGCCTGGAGATGTGATTTTGGTGGTGAGTTATTTGTGGATGTGCATCTGTTGTGCCAGAAGCAGGAGTGGGACGTGTTTGTTCAGCCTGACTCCAGACATGCTGCCTGAATGGGTGGGAAGCTCACTTCCCAGTTTCCATATACCCTCCCTGTTTCCAAACGGATCCCCCACCCTGTGACACAGTGACATGGTAACAGATTTCTTTCTGCTCATCACACCGGTCATACAATTGGAGGCTCCCCCATGGTGGGATTCACATACTAAAGCTTGTAAGCAGATGAACTAAGTACGAGCTCCCCCAGGTTTGCCAAAATTGCCCACTTGTGTTTTCTTGCCTGCCCAAAGCCAGCTACAGCCCTAACTCCATCCTTCGGGACTCCAAATCCAGACTTCCCTTCTTTCTCTTCATGCTGGGATGGTTTTACTCTAGGCGACATGATGACTTTCTTCAGCAAATCTCGTCCCTAAGTTAAATGTCATATATCAAAGATGTGAGCAACAACTTGTGGAGACTGCCTGTGTCTGAGCAGAATAACCTGGGGCATTAAGTGACGGATTTTTTTCATCAATCATATGTATATTTGCAATAATAACAATAGTAGTTTCCTTTAATGGAAAAACATTTGTCCCAGACTAAAGAGTTTTCGAATTTCAGATGCTCTGCAGACATCTAATTAAGTGAACCGAAAATCTGTTTATTGGTCTTTGGCTGTTAATCATCCACGTGGGGAAAGTGCTGTGACTACCAGGAGGAGTTTCTGTCATTCAGCCCTTAGCTCCCTCCATTCCTGGCTGCTCCATTTATCTCCATGGTTAGTGTCTCCTCTTGTCAGAGCCAGGCTGAGTGGGGCTGTTAGGCATTGGCTCAGGATACCCCATCACCTCTGGGAGATTTGGGTTGTTTCATTTGGGCCCATTGCTGGTTTTTTCCCCCTGTATCCATCTCTTCCTCGTCTTCTGCTTCGCATCCTTCTCCGTGGGTGACAGGATACAGAATCCTGCTTTTCTAGGATTTTAGATCTAACTTGCACTGGCTTTGAATGGCAGAACAGGGTGCAGGGAAGTGCTGAGGAAGGCTCCATGCTTCTGCTGCTCTTTGTTTGGCTTTAACATCCTGAAGGGTTTCCTGCACTGCAGAGCTGAAGGGCAGTCATTACCTTCCAGTCTGTGTTGCAGGTTCTCTGTGCTGTTAGTACTCATCCGTACAGACATTGTTACGCTGGGAGTGCTTTTTTAGGCGTTAATGAGAACAGCCGGGCATAGAGGCAGGGGTGCAGTTGCTGGGCTGCAGTTATGTCCTTGCTCAGATCCTTTTTACGTCTGTTGGGTTTCCCATGTCATGCCTGAGATTCAGCCAGTAGTTTCCTCCTGAACCTCCTGCACAGCTGCCCAACACTAGCCTGTCTCTCTTGCTGGGGCAGCACAAATACCAGACCCAACTCGTTGGTCCAGGGGCCGATCTGCAAGTGTCGTCTGGGGTCAAGGGCTTGGAGGGGGACTGTCACACTCCTCCATGGGTGCCCAACCTTGTATGGCCTTTTAGAGGAGCAGCAACTTCACTCCTTGTCTTCAGTTTCACACAAACGTGTGCATGTTGCCCATTGGGATATTGTCTCATAGATCGAAGATGATGAGAAATCTTCCATGCTTCCCGGGGACTTTGCGTTGGGACAGGCTGTGTCCCCATGAATTGCATCGGTGGCCTCCTGAGCGCCTCTGCCTCCCCCCAGCTCCCTGCCATCCAGACCCTCCCAGCGGAGGCAAGAGCCAGGGCGGAAAGTGTAGTCTAGGAAAGTGTAGCCAAACTCTTCCAGCTGCAGTTTATTGTATCTATTTTGCTGATATCCACCCTTTAGATAAATAGCGCTAAGTTATACACCTTGGGACTCTCTTGATGTGGTTAAAAAGGCTTGTATTAGCCAAGCTAATCTAACTCCAAGAATAACCATGGGAATTTGACTGTATAAGTTCCAGCTTGAATCAGTCACCGTGTAGTAAAGTGAGAATTGCCTTCCTGGCTAAAAGTGTAGCAACAGTGAAACTTCAAGTCAATCGGTGGGGATTCCCACCCCCTCTTTTTTTTTTTCTTTGAACAAAACTCCTGCCCATGCCTGACCTCAGACACCCGGAGCTCTACCTACAAGAAAACAAAATTTCCCATTTTCAATAAAAACCATGTCTCTGTAGGCAGAAAAGTGAGTTAGCTAACAATCTGCAAAGCTATGGTCTATTTATTTACCAGGCCGACTCCCTGATGGGGAAACATGTGGGATCTTTTAACTTTTTCTCCTGCACAGATGTTCCTTCTACTCCCGAGTTTCCTCTTGATCTTTGGTTTGCTGTACCATATGGTGAAAATGCTGGAGATGTGTGCGGTGGAAGAGGAGAAGGATTCTGTGTGCTTAAAACAAAAACAGTAAAAAAAAAAAAAATTCTGACTGTTTTTTTCCCCATGTTAGCAAAAAAATATTTTTTAAAGGAAATCTGTTGAGGTAGCAAAACCTCTGTTAACTCACACACCCTCACTGTTGGACACGTAGCATTGATGAGATTAAATGTTGATTGACAAGCCCCTGCCCCCTACAGCTTTTGCTGCCACTTTAGGTATTTGTATTGAGCTGTAGATCCAGTTCAGGTGAGGAGATAGGGGTCCTGAAAGGTCAAGTAACAGGACCGCTTGCTTTCCTTCCTTACCTTCCTCAGAGGCCACAGGGCCTGAGGACTGCGGGTTGAAAGACATCTCTCCTGGTCTGTTGGAAGCGAGTCACTGGGCTAGCAGGAGCTTTGGTGTTCCCCCAGCCGAAGGGAGCCAGGGCTTCTCTGTAGGATCAACAGGGACATAGAGCATTGCGTTGTACATCTGAAACGTGGGAGAAAATGAAATAGAATATGAAGATTTGGGTATTTATCTTGGAGGCACCACGGGCTGAATGACAGCGAAAGGGTGCAGAGGGTAAATGGGAGGGGTGAGAGGCTCTGGCAGTTTTCAGGGCTGAGGACGATCTCTTGGGCAGGTCCGTGAAGGTGCCTCTGGAGCAGCTGTTTCTTTCCTTTCTGGCTGAGGTTGTGCATGGCCTTTCAGCTGGTGTTCAGCCTCAGTGGCACTGGTCCATCCAGGCTCATCACCCAAAAAGAAATTGTAGGGCTGATTTAGGAACATCAGGTCAGCGTACTGCTTTCCTAGGCTTGCTTCCATAGAAAGTCACTGGTGATCGGCAGTCTGCTCCACCGTGCAAGCTGGCCATAGCCATCAATGAGCTCCTCAGGTTGAAGGCTGGTTGCAGCTCTCTGATAGAACAGGATCCTGAGTCTGGTCGGCCCTTAGGGGTGTGTTAGAAACAGGTGGTTGTAGTGGGCAGGGTTTAGGAGCTGATGGGGCAAGATCTTAGCTCAGGTGGTCCATAACCACGTACTCAGTGGTGCTTGTCACAGGCTGAGGGCACATCCACCGTGAGGTGTGCCTTCTGCCCATTCGAGGTGGTGTCCTCCAGGATGCTCTGCTCTCCCAGGGCTCCCTCACTGCTCCCCTTTCTCTGGTGCTGTCCTCCATGTAGGGACTGCAGTGGAAGATATTCCCCAAACCCATCTCTTCTTGGGAAAGCAGGAGTGCTCTTACTGGACCAGGGCAGCGGGCAGTGCCTTGCCAGCAAGAAGGCAGAGTGGGTGTTTTATTAAATAACCTTTAATCCGGTTGCTTGAACAGCATTTTTAGCCAGGCGGGTGGTCTGTCGCAGGGACAGGTAAAAACTCTGTCTCCACCAATGCAGGCAAGCTGTGGATTAGAGACGAGGCGTGTGTTTTGTAACGAAGGATGAGACCCTAATTTTAGAATGGTGGCAAGGCCGGGCTCAGATGTCTGCCTGGGCCCTGTCCCAGCTTCTCTGCCCTGCCAGACACTTGCCCTCCCTTTCTTGGAGTGAACTGTATCATACCTTTTTATGTACAGAATCCCCTGCAACGAGGCAGAGGGATTCCTGCTGTTGCTTTGCTTTGCTAATCCTCTTTTAAACCACACACAGACCAAGAGATCCCCTGGTCCCTATACAGCCGGTCCGTATTTTCCCCCTAAGATGTTTGTTCTGTTTCCTTCGCAGATGCAGCTTCTGGACAAGTTCCCTATTGAAGGAGGCCAGAAAGACCCCAAGCAAAGAATCATCCCTTTTCTACCAGGTAATGTGGGAAAAGCCCTAAATAAGATGAGTGAGAGCAGTTGGGGACTGGTCTTACAAATGCCTTTTCCCTGGGAGCTCATACATGCTGCCCTGTGATACCAGACCTCCACCTCCTCCTAAAATAACTGGCACGGTGTTTAGGGCTCCCGGGAGATCTTGCATCAGCTGTTCAGGTTCAGGTTGGCTCGTGCCCTGCCGCACAAAGGGATTTGATGGCTTCTGGGGGGCTGTGCCTGTGGGGTGCAACCAGACAGCCTGAGCTTGGGCCGCCAGTTGGGAGGCCACTGGAGACCAGAGACACCGTTGTCTTTGTTTCTGAATGCTGTGGCTCTGCAGACACTGTTACTGTACAATAAGGAATGAATAATTACAGTTGCCACTGGGATATAAAGGAAACTGAAAGAAGGTTAAATGCAAACAGGGATTTCTGCAACACTGGCCAAAAAGATAAGTAAATATCTCTTTGGCCTGAGCCACTGTCCCTTTGACAGCTTTCAGAGAGGGGCTGGACGTGATGGATATCCTCTCCTCAGGGTAACAGCACACACTTCCACACAGCTTCTTCCAGCAGCGACTGCAGGGATGGCACGGGGGAGATGAGCAGACCGCAGCGTGCTCTTGGAAATGCACGCTCGGGCCAGCTCTCTATTGTCTGGCTGCACAATCCTGGCTGTTGGTTTAAAATTTGGCTCGCTGCACTGCCTGTCAGGATAAATGGAGTATTTTCAGCCTTTTAAAAGATCCATTCTGTCTTTAACTATAAAAAAGAGATCCCAAATCTTTCTCAAAGGCCT
>NW_009206162.1:41772-47426 GCF_000690835.1 Fulmarus glacialis | reverse complement strand
CCAAAGGTCTGTAAAGAGAAGCTGGGATGGGAGGGCTTAGTCCTCTCCAGGAGTGTGCTGCGGTCCCCAGCGCTGTTTGCAGGCAGAGCAGCTGCTCCAGATGTGTGGTGAGCGCGGCTCCTGGGCGAGCAGGGAAGCAGGGACTTGGAAGCCAGCAGCATTGGAGCCGCAGTAGGGTGGCATGGCAGCCTGGCAGCCTCCACGGGCCTTCTGGAAGGCAGCCCCAGGGTCAGGGTTTGCTCTCTGCAGTGCTCTGTGCTGCATCCAGCCCCTCTGCAGCCAGGGGGAGGTGGTGTTGCCTTCCATTTCCAACCTGGAATGAGGAGAGGAGTCCAAGCATGGGCTCTATTTCCAGCTGTGCCACCAACAAACTCATAGACAAGTCACTTTGTGAAGCCTCTGTATGATGAGGATGGATACTGCTGGCCTGCCTTTCTTGCTGTAAAGCATTTTGAGATCCTTGAAAAGCACTGTACAGGAGTGCAAATGGCTTTAGGTGAGGTGCTGTAGAAAAATCTCTGTCTGCAGGTAACAGTTGTTCCTCCTGAATTGATCGTCACTGACCCATTTCTTTTACTTTGTCCTAGAAAAATGTTGGCTGAATGCAGGTGACTGATGCTCAGGCTGTGTGCAGTTCTTAGTGATTGATGTCCTGATATATGGGTGGGTGGTATTTGCAGAGGATGAGATGCATCCCATATGCCCATTACAACACTTCCTACCCTTCCCACCCTCCAAGAACATGAGGGAGATGGTACTGCTGCGTGTCCTTGAGGGGAAGAGTTATATCTGGAAAACATTTGGGTTGACTGAGTGTCCCAAAGAGAGAAGCTGCCAGAACAGAATAGACCTCAGCTGTATTTAATTTAAAATTTCTGTGATATATGTTTTACTTTTGATATCGAATCTCTGCCTCTTTCTTGTTGAACTGCTGAAAAGCCCTTGGTTGCTTTACCCAGGAACAAGGTGACTCAGCTAAATGTCAAACAATGTCAAACTCTGTTAAATAAACTAGCTGCCGTAATTAGGATACGCATGGCATTTCTGCAGCCAGAGCTGTGGATTACTGAAACAAATACCTAGCTATAAACTGTCTTAATTAAAAAACATCAGGGCAGATGTTTGTACTTAAATCCTTCTTTTATGAAGATGTTATGATCTTGCTTGCTTATTATGGGCCTGACTCAGCCAAGCTGGAGTGACTCTGTGTACTGGGTTCTGAGTGCCCCACGTTTGCCCGTGCCACTTGCCAACTTGGGCGACTTCCCCCCATTGGTCCTGGTTTAGAAAGTCAATGCACGCCAGCCTGTAACTCCCGCTTGTCAGCGATGCTGTGGTGCTGTCCTGAAATAAAGGCATGATCTGAGCCTGGGAATTGAGGAGCCACCTTTGCAGGTCACTTTGCCATGGCAGAGGGTGCGTACAGGACTGGCCGGCAGGTCACCCGTAGCGTGGTGGAGCCACAGCAGCAGCCACTGCTCCATAGGCAGAAGTGGGTGGTGGTGGTACCTGAATCTCCTGCTGCAGCGAAGGGCTGGAAAGGAAGAACTGTGGGATGGCCGCAGCAGGTTGGGCCACGGGGCCACCCAGCCCTAGTGGTGGCCTGTTGTGGGTCCCGAAGTAGGAGTGCAGTCTCTCCCTTCCTACACTCTGACTGTTTAGCAGTCTCAGCAGGGGCTGGGGGATCCAGGACACTGGGTCTGTTTCTGGCATGGAGATGGAGAAGGGAAGGTGTCTAAACTGACAGATGAACGGCCTTTGGGACACCCTGCTGGTCTATCCATGATCATCTGGATGGGAGACAGGGCACGCAGAGGGTCTCGTTGGGTGAAAGCAAGCTCCACGTCTCCTCCCCACAGGGAAAGGCCTAGCATGTGCTCAGCTGTCACCCTGGTACGGTGAGGAGCGCCGCTCGGCTATGCATCTGGAGCAAGAGGCTGGACAGTCCTCCAGGTCCTGTAGCTTGGGCACAGTCATGCTATGTCTCAGCTTACTCCGCACAAAGCAGGGATGGTGGTGCATGGTCCTTACTTATGTGGAAAACAAAAGGTGTCCCATTGTCCCGTTCAGCTCCCGTCTGTACATCTCTCTCCCTCCCGTTGTCTGCACAGATTGCAGAAGTGTTTTGCTGCAGGTTTCATCCCCACCTGGTGCAGATGGCTACTGCTTTGCTGACGTCTTATGTGTTGGTGGTGGGTCTTGCTTTCCGCACAGGTGATAGCCCTCTTTGCACTCACCGCTGCTGGTTTGGAGTGGTTGCATGGTTGCAAATTACTGGGCAAGATGCCTCCCTGTTGGGGCAATCAAGCTTTAGTATTTGACTGGGCTGGAAGCCTTTTACCGTAAAAGCCAGGAAAGTGTAACACAGTTCAGAGCCTTGCCCACCAAGGAGAGACGATACTGGATTCAACAGCAGGGAGGTGCAGTTTTTCTTTCCTCTAGGCATCTTTATCTTATTTCTATCAATTTCTTTCTTCAAATATTCCCCCCCCACTTCCTTCTTACACAAGTAAGGACTCTGCAGCTTTCAGTGCCATGAAGAGGTGTGAAGAAATAATAAGCAGTGTCACGTAGTCCTGTAAAAGATGTTCTGTGGATTATTTTGTAGTTTTGTTTTACTTTTTCAGAGTCACTCCCTTGCCTTCAATTTTTCTATGTGGGGTTTTTTTACCATACCAAGAGGGCAAAACTTAGATTTTTTTCTTCCCCTTTCCCCATTTTATCTTTTTCCCATGAGTTTTTCCTTTCTTCTCTCTGATTTCCCTTGTTACTGTTGGAAAAGCATCAGGGGAGGTGAGGCAGAAGAAAACCACATAAGAAAATATGTTTGTGGGGTGGCCAGAGAGCATTTTTTTAGTTGGTATGAAATTTTTGTTTGGGAGGAAGGAGGAAAATTGTAGAAGAGTAAGAATAAAATTTGCTGCAAAAACCCTTTCTAGACTAAAGACTGTTTGATACTGTAAGAAGACAGAGATGAAAAGCGCTGTTTGGCTGTACCAGTGGGAATGTTGGTTGAGCCCATTTGCAGTGCACTGATTTCTCCATCATCTCTCCCGCTCCGTATCTGAAGAACAACCTTTGGAGTGTGGACTCAAAGCTTTGCTACTTTTATATCTGCATCAGCAGAGAGAAGAGGTTATGGATTTGAGCTCCCTTATTTCAGGGATCTTGAGGTGTAATTGATGAAGGAACTTCAGCTGGAAGGAGAAGACTGGTCTGTTGTGCTTTAGAGAACACAGTGGCAAGTACAAATGACAGAGATGGGGCGATGCAACCCTGGGATTAACAGTTTTGCAGTGGTTGACCCAAGACTCCAGGGCTTGCATTGTTTTTCGTTTCTCTTGGCATTAAGTGGAAGAGCCATCTGGAGACAAAGCTGAAGTTGGAGGGATGTCAGGTCCTCTTGCTCCACTGTGTCTTCCAAGGCGTGGCCTTAGGGGAAACACTGCACAGCATGAAATCATCCCATTGCGCTGGCTACTGGGCTGCAGATCCCTGCCATGGAGAGAGACTTGGGCTTTCCATGGCATGGAGGTCCGAGCACGGATGATGGCAGCCCATTGCGCTTTCTGCCCAGATTCCAACTTTGTCCCTGCCTGGACTTCAAACCAGTTTTGAGCCCCGCTTTAAAAATTGGAGATTTTTGCATAAGCTGTGCTGAAAGGAGAAGAACCTCACGGGGTGCCTGCTCTGCAGCTTCCCTGCTGCCTGGAGAGGGAGACATCCTGCTCCAGGAGTCTGCTTTGTTTGCCTCATTTTCCTTACCCTTGGGAAGCCGAGTCCTATCCCAGGGGACCAGGGGGGTCGGTGCAAGCTGCCCTACCAGCTCGGTCAGGCAGCTGCAGAAGCAACACCCCGGCACTCTGCCTCCAGGGCTTGGGAGCCTCTGCCAGAGAGGCACCTTCTCTCTTCCTTTCTTTCGCACTCGGATTTTCCTCCTCCCTTGATGAGGGTGAGGAAAGAGGAAACTATCCTTTTTGGGGCACATGCTGCCAGCGGAGCTTGGTGGCTGCATCCTGGGGCACCAGGAGGGATGCTGGCATGGTGGATGAGATGTCACCAGCCATTGTCTGGCCCAGCCGTGCCCTGATAACCTGCTTTCCCCCCAAGAAGAGAAATGCCCCGGCACCATCTCAAAGAGGTCTCTGGGGCTTTCTCCTTCCTCGGCCCCGAGGCAGCGGGAACATGCAGCGTGCCTGCTGAGGCATTTTAAGGACAGGCAGCATATACAGGGCGGCAGGAAGATCCTTGCAGGTAGTGCAGGTTTCACCCTGTTTTTTGCTCCCGAGCTGTGGTGTGTGGCTCGTGCCAGCGATGGCGGGTGGGGAGTGGGGTGAGCTGCACCGCGCCGGGAGGGCTTTGCCCGACTGCGTAATCTCTGGGCGAGGCTCCCGGTTCCCCAGAGGAGTCTCAGCCTCTCCTCCTCAAGGTTTGCTGGGGGGCCGTTCCCCGAGCAAAGTGGGAGCCGAGGGGCAGGAGCCCGGCCCCACGCATGAGTCAGGAGGGCTGTGGGAAGGGAGAGGTGCAGTCGCAGAGGGCGCGGGAGGCCATCCCAGCACCGCCCAGATACCTGGGGCTGGCGAGGGGTGCCGGCAGGCAGGGAGCACTGGCGGCAGGCAGGAGCCTCCCCATTTTGCACAATGCGGGAGGACGGTGAATAACCTCTCCCCAGCGCCTCCATTTCTGCCGCTCGCAGGCTGCAGTGGGGAAGGAGATCTCCTGCCGATGAACTGCATCCCAGGTGGATATGTCTGCTTTTCGGTTTTGGTTTGGTGTGTGGGGTTTTTTTTTTTCCCCTCCCCTTTCCAATGCTGTGTTTGGGGAAGAGGAAGCTGAGGAGAAAAGCTTGAGCAGGTTTGCCACAGCAGGATTTCGTCCATGGTTATGAGAGCAGCTTTTTTTCCTCTCAGTCGTGTATATTCCCGCTTTGCTCCTTTTGTTTTGCTCCGGGCTGGAGGAGAAACAGCATTTTGTTCAGAGATCTTGGGCGATTATTCTTGCACTGAAGCAAAGATGATGGGCTCATCCTAACAACCAGCACCGCAGTGACCTTCAGATCCAGCGGTTCATGTTCCACCCGTGTAAATCAAGACCAGGATCAGCAAAATTAGGATGTGGCTGTGTGTAATTTTGTCAAAGGTGCTGCATTTCAGCGGTGGTCAGTGCATGCAAGGGGTTTTCAACATTTATTCTGCCCACCTTGGGAGGCGGGGGGCACGGTGACTGTAAGGAGCATGCTGGCCGAGGAGGACCCTTAGAAATCTCAGAGATATTCTTGTTGTAGGCTATTTTCTCCTTTGGAGAGGCAGTTGCTAGTTGGGCATTTAAAAGGAAATGCATTCCCTGTCCTAATTCTTAGTGGGATTTTATGTGCAAAAATATATTTCATTTCAGACTTGTTTTCCATTTTTTATTATCCTCTCCTGCAGCGCTCTAGGCCAGGGCAGCAAGGTGTTAGTAAGTGATTTTAACTTTTCTTTGGAGTCATTTTGAATTCCTGACCTACATGGAAATGAACAGTGTTGCAGCAGTTCAGAGCCAGTCAAAAAGTAGCTTAAAGGTTAAAAACAAAAAAGGAGAGATCAGGTAAAATTGTCTTTATCTTAGACCCAGTCATATCTTACTTTTTAGATTAAAATATGGGTTAAGTTATC
>NW_009206162.1:35325-41762 GCF_000690835.1 Fulmarus glacialis | reverse complement strand
TAATATATAGGGGTAGTCTTGCAGGTGTGATAGGCGCGCACACACACACACAGAGTCTCAGATGTCTGGTTTGCTGCGCCTTACCTGTTTAACACAAATAACCTAGATATTCTGCTGTGCTTTCTGAACATGAGGCAGCAAACTTTGTCAGATGGAGAAAGAGGAGCTCTGCGCCCCATCCCCTTCCACCCGTCTGCAGTAAATTATCATCGCAGTGCCCTGTCCCTACCTCAGAGGAGCTGTCAGGGGGTGAGGAGGTGACCCATAGCACTGCAGCATGGGATGCTGGGGGCTTGAACAGCTATGGAGAGCTTTTTGGGGGCCACTCCATAATGCAATATAATTTCCTTTTAACATACATATTTTCAGTTTTCCTGCCTGTTCTTTGAAAGGGGAGAGTGCTTCCACGTTTAAAATTAACTTCCATTTGAGCCAGGGTAGCACGTTAGCAAGATGGCTAACAGGTCCTTGGCTTGTTTCCACTCCAGCTTATTTAGGACTTGGGTGATGCCGAGCTTCTGGTGAGCTGCTCTTCAGCAGCTCCTATTGTTTGAGAAAGCGGTTTCTATTGTTTCTTTCTATTTTCTGCCTTGCTAGGAGAGCTCTTGCGGAAAATTCATCTCCTGTCTCTCACAAGAGGAGAATGGATTTCCTGTCGGCTCCGGGCTTGAAGGGAAAGCAGGGGCTGCCGGGAGGAAGCGGTTGTTCCTGGGCCGGGCGGCAGGAGCATTGATGATTTCAAGGGGGGCAGGCAGGCATATTATTTTCTTCAGGCTCCGTGGAGATATTTTTAGGGTTTAAGTCTTTTCTGGTTGAAAGATGAAGTCGTCAAGTGTGAGGTCATAGGATGCCCTTAGGCTTCCTATTGAAGAAGCTGTGGAACAGGCAGCCACCGGTGACCGCCAGCTTTCCGAGCTCCCCGCCAAGGAAGGGGCTGTAATGAGCCCCATGTAATGGAATGCAGGGGGGCTTTTGGCTTTGTATGCTGAGCCTGTTTCACAGGCGTCGTCAGGCCTTCTGGAGTCTTCGGGCATCAATAAGGCATGAGCCAAAGGCCTGATTTCATTACAAAAGGAAGAAAAAGGGGAAAAAAACCCCAATGCTTGCATCTGCCCAAGTACCTGGTCCTCTTCCCACTCTTTCAGTCTCTTCTGCGTCCTTTCTCAGCATACAGGTCCAAAATCCACTGGTCGGCAGCTGAAACAAGGGGCTGGAATAGGAAAAACCTACAGAATATTTTTCTGGTGCTTGACCTGCTCCTCTCACACAGGTTAAGAGCTGGTATTTTGCTCAACCAGAAACTACCTCTGGGCAGAAATCAGCATATGCAGAACATGATGTGCCTCTCATTAGACCATCTGAGTCTCCTGATGAGAGTTTTGTAATGATCAAGCCACAGTTTCACAGGAAAACAAAGAATGGAATGGGGTTTTGGTTTGGGTTTGCTTGAAGCCAGAGCTAATGGGGATTATATATTTTTTTTTCCGCGCTGGATGCTAGACCGAAAAAGCCAGGGCAGGTTTTCAGTGCAGTATAGCTGCTTGGACTCCTTGGGGGAATATACAGACGTTTTTACTCAGAAATTAGTTAGATGTTCATTCTTGTTTTTAAAGGCAATAAATAAACACGATTATAGACTTGAAAAGCAGTTTGAGCTGCATTGGGCTCGTCGTTTCCTCAGGCAGCCGTTCCAGATGAGTGTGCCCTCTACTACTATAATTACTTTTTAAAAATAACTCTGCAAGTCTGTAATCTAAAGTGGGTGGTATGTAGCAAGTCTGAGAGCATTCTGCATTCAACCCACAGGCTGGGGAGAGGGTGACTTTATATAAGGGTTTGCTTGTCTTCATCTCTGGGTTGAAATCTGACTTTTTCCCACAATCCATCAACAAATGGCCCATATAATGAAAGTGCTTTTTAACACGGGAGTCAAGCTTGCCAGGGACTTGGATGGCTTTGCAGCCCCACAGGCTCTAGCTATTCCCTCTGGATGTTACTTCTCTGCCTGATCTTGTCTCTGTTGTATTCAGATTTAAGCTGTCTGGGCAATAGAGGAGAGCAGAGCCCAGCTGAGATTCGCAGCTAAGTAATAGTCTAGACCTCTGTTTGAATCTGTTTTCAGCCCACTTTGCCTTTTGGCTGGGCCAGCCGATTTATTTATATACTCACATGCTTAAAATAGGTTGTGATTATTTTTTTCCTGCGGATTGGAAACAATGAACCTGGGAATTTGCTGCTTGATCGCAAGTGATTTCTCCTACTTTATTTTCTCTATCTCTTAAGCTTTTTGGGTGCTGATGTTCTTAAGCGTGGTGTGTTTGCAGACCTCCCTGCTCCACAATGCAGCTATTTTCAGGCTCTCGTGAACACGTTTGTCCTTACTAATAAGGGGATCTTTATACGCAGGAGCAGAGTGAGGGGATACTGCAGGCAGTGATTTGCCAAACTGCATCTATTTCCACTATAATGAAATAACCCATGGCAGTGTCTGCCCCCCTGTGATTTTTTTTTTTTAGAGTTGTAGTCCTGTTTAATGGGAAAGCTGAGGTGGAGAGAGGGAAATAACGTGGGAATTAGGAAGAGGAAACCAAGAGTAGGTAGATGAGGAAAAGAAAGTAAGTCAGTCCTAGAATTGGGAAATTCAATCCTCTTGAGCTTCTCCCATTCAGAGAGGTGCTAATACAGGCCCCAGGCTTGTACTCAGGATGGAGGTAATTAATGTTTGCTCTCAAATTTCCTTGGGTCTGAAGTTAAGCACTTTCACCATGTCATTTTCTATCAGGGTTTTGCCACCTCTAAATAAAGAGCAGAAAATTACATTCCTTCTGCTTTTACATCTTAAGCATCGGCAAGTTCAGACTTGCAGGTTCCTTCTCATATTCAGGGCTCTGAACAGCACACAGCTGACCTGGAATAAGCAAAACATTTGCAATCTGGTTTGGCCCTTGATGAGATTTTTTTGAAGGTGTTCAGGCTGGTGGGTAGACTTTTTCACTGAGTGCACCGTTAGATGTGATTCCCACCAAATTCTTCCAACTCTTCTTCCAACTCTTCCCACCAAACGCAGGATAGCTTGGTACTCTCTCAGGCAAGCAGTAAACCCACCAGACTGGAGTATAGGATAAAGGCATTTGTGCCTATTCCCACTAGGCAGTGTCGTCACCGCTGGTCTATTTAAATCATTAGATGCGGAGAGCAGAAGGGGAAAAATTCCTATCTTAATCCCAGCTCCTACAAAACAGAGCAAATGCAGAATTGTGTGTTTAGCAGATTTCCTCTTGGGAAGAGAAGTCTCCTATAGATAATGATCCTTTTAGCAACATCTCCAGTGAACGAGGCTTTGTCCGAAGAACAAAGAAAAAGTTGCAAGCTTGAAACATGCCTGAATTTCCTGAGCGCGCTCGCCGCTGCGTGCAGGCAGGAAGCTGTGTTAGTCTGGTTTGGATGTTTGCTCTGAAGTGGCATAAACAGAGTGTCGGGTCTCCCGGGATCCTGATCTGACCTGCGGACCAGGGGATAGGGGTTCCTCTAAGCTGCAGCTACAAGAAGGACTACCGTAGTCACGCAGCTCTGTGCCTGTGTCCCTGACTGTCTCGTCTCCCCTCTGGCCAAATCCATCCTCTGAAGATTCCAGGTGGATGCAGGAGCCAGCAGCAGAGATGAGCGGTGCAGCCACAGCAGACCCAGCACAGGCGAGTGTTAAGCTGCCAGCCAGCAGGGAACTCATTTCCTGCACAATTACGAAAACAGCTGATCTGTGACATTTTAAGAAGGGGGAGAAAATACAGGGCAGGGGAAGGAAGGCCCCGGCTACATAAATATTTGCTTTTGTACAACGTCGCAGCCACCCCCTTCTCCCAGGGGCTGGGAGAAGAAGGGGTTGCTTGCTGCTGGCTCTGGTACGTGGTGACAGGGGATGGGAGAGCCACCAGTGGGCTGCCCGCAGCTGGAAGAAGCACAGTCTCCGCCAAGCAAAAGCTGCCCTGCTTGACCCCCCTGCTCCCTGCTGCATCCCACAGCCAGGGATGAGCTGCTGGAATGCCAAGAGCTTGCTTGAACTACCTGCCTGGGCCTCTCTTCCAGCTCCTTGGTCTTGCTCTGACAAAGCCAAGCTAGTGAGGTACCCCTGCTAGGGAGGTATATCCCTGCTCCTTCCCAGAGAGCAGCCTTGGGAAGGGGGCTCGGGAAATGAAGGCATGAAGCTTTCAGTAGTGCTGCTGCAGGCGGATGAGGTGTCCAGGGTGTGGGGACTGCAGCATCTTGTATGATGCCACCACCACGTCACACGCCCACTGCCAGCCAGGTCTGGAGCAGACATGAGCCATGTTGTGTGCAGAAGAGGCACTTGCTAGACCTGATTGAAAAAGACCCTCGGACACAGGTCAAAAAAAGACCCTCAGAGACAGGGAAAAGATTTTCTTTCGGTCGTGACATTATTCAACCTGATATAGTCCTGGTTTTCAATTTCTTTCCCTCACCCTACACAAAAATGTTATTTTTTCCAGCCCTGTCAAAGAGAGGGTGAATTGACGCTCTCTGGTCTATAAATGCTGCTCAGTTGTCTTTTCATTAGCCCTCCTCGGCCGGGGTGGCTGGTGCAGTGCCATGCAGATGCTGTGTACATTTGACACAGTATCTGGCCGCCGGGGCAGCTCCGAAGTCCCTCGCGTGTGTACTCAGCGGGTGGAGGGAAGGCTGCGGCGTGCTTTGCCTGAGGTCCAATTAGTCTGTGTTTGTAGCCAGGATCGCACTGTCTAAGCCATCTTTCTGCAGTACAGCAGTCTGCGACGGTTGTGTCAACACGGGGTGACCTGTATGTAAGGAGATTCGGTGAGTCCCATTAATAGTGACACCAATCCACTGTTGGATCTCGGCGTATTCTGCTCTCCCAGTGGTGTCTATGAAACCAGAAGGGTTGGAATAGGTGGGATTCAGAGGTTTGTTTCATGCAAGTGGTTGATGTGGTAATAGAGGTACCTCCAGCCTGTTCTCCTCCTCCCCTTTCATCAAGGAAATATTGGCTAAGCTCACTCCCCAGGACATGCACCATCACTCAGTGAATAAACACAAGGGATTTGTGTTGTGGGTTAATTCTGCTGCTGGAAATCAAACCCCATCCGTGGTCAGATGACTTTTTTTTTCTTGGAAAGGGACCAAGGTTAAGAAGACAAGGAAGGCAGGTTAGTTAAAATATGTCAAAGTCTCTTGGGTGTAAGTAAAGACTATAAATAAAAGCCTTTTAACTTGGAAAAGAACTTTAGAGTGATACAATCAGGTTCAATTTAGTCCAAATATTGCTTTATGCCATTAAGCTGTTATCAAGTTTTGGTTCAATTGCAATAGTTTTATGGCTTCGGTGCAGTGGGAACAGTTGCAGCCTTTATGCAAGTAAAGCATTTCCCCTGAAACGTTTGCAGTGAAGACTGCTGTATTGTGCAGGAACCTGGGAGTGAAACTGCCTGGAAACAAATAGCCAGGGAGGTGACCTTCTCTAGCTCTTTTCTTTCTCCATTCCAGAGTAACTACACAATCTAAGGATTTATATCATGAACAATGAGGGGATTTAAATGAGGTTTAGTTTTACATTCTCATTAATGAATCCTCAAACTTGGTAATAAAAGCTGAATGTTTTTACTTATTTCCTCTTAAACTGCAAGCATGTCTGATTCAGCAGCGTCTTGAGATGATTTGTCAGGATGAGAAAATAAGTCACATCCCTCTTCCTCTTGGGATTAATAGGGAACTAGAATAATCCTGTACCCATAATATTATTTCAGTTGGGTTTGCATAATAGCTTGGAAATGGTTATACTCGATGCAATGCTTTGTAATGATGATGTTTTATCCTTTGAAGTTAGATTAATTCATGTCACAGAGTCAGATCCGCACAAATAATAAACCACATACTATTAGTTTTTCCAGTTTCTCTTAACTAGCCCTCATTTTGTCATCTAAGTTTTACTATGGTCGATTAGAAGTGAGTGGATTTTAATGCTGTTTCTGCAGATATCCAGCACCATCACAGCCAGGGAAGTCCCATCTCACGTTTGGTGTCTTCACATGTTAGCGTGGCTGTGGGTTTAGGAAGATCTTAGTGTTCCTAAGGAGTCTTGCTGCGTGCATGCCTCTGCTCTGCAGAGCATGAGTACTTCCACCAAAATCACTGTAGTTGACCCTCTCTGTGAGCCAAGGTTTTCCACATGCATCTGGACCATTATTCCTGGCTTGCGTTAGGGAAAGTGAGAGAAATCAGGCCCCCCGTAATTACTTACAAGCTGCGAGCTAGGCACATACGTAAATATTTTCAGGGTCACAGCTTAGCTCTTTATTTTTAATATACTTTGTTATTAGTAATCATTTTTGAAGAGATTGAAAATCCCACCCATAAGTTTCTGTAGCGTCAAGCCTACTCAGCCTTGACCTCTGCTCCCAGTGGTA